>NC_024309.1:5068353-5092175 GCF_000523025.1 Cynoglossus semilaevis | reverse complement strand
AAAAACGAAATGTTTTACTTCCACAGCGTGGTTTTCACAGTTGATCAATAAATTTCAAAATGGTACATCCTCTATGTAGCTGAAATGACAGTTAAAATCCGGGAGACTAATGGCTAACTCGCTAAACGCATGCGCCAACGTCATCTTCTGTCACCAGATCACAGCGATATCGATTTTGCCACACCAGGTGAAGCTTTACGGCAGCTGACGTACGTTCTACAACAGTCATCAAATGATTCGCTGTTAAAGCACCAACAATTACTGCAAAAATGCTAAACAGTGGACCCGATGAAATTATTCTGCATGGCGATTCCAAAGGGTTACATTTTGTAACCTTTTGAGTACTTATGAGGTATCTAATGGACATATATAACTTGTGTTAAACAGCGACACCCACAGGTTATTGATGTGACTGACTTACAACAAACCAGTAAGAGTGCTATCAACAACCAAACATTTATCACTCCCTATTTCAGCAGGTCTGATATTGTGTATGAATATGAGACTATTTTAAAACATTATATCCCTTTTTCAAGACATACTGTTATATTTGTTAAATTGCTTTACGACTATCTTGACCGGTGGCGCCGTGGCTTAGTTGGTTAAAGCGCCTGTCTAGTAAACAGGAGATCCTGGGTTCGAATCCCAGCGGTGCCTTTTGTGTCGTTAACAAGAGAAATGACCGGTTACTAATAGGTTGAAATTGTTAGGGATCCTCATACATTCAGTCAAAGTGAAAGTGTAATCCAGTATCTAGTAAAGTTATTATAATTTATTCAGAATATGTTTTGTAAAAATATTAATAACAATATAATCAACGAAATATAATTTATTGTAATATTCATTTCAGAACTAAACTATATAAAGCAAACCAGAACCTCCAACAAAGGGTGTAGAAATATCACAAATTTTGATATATTTTTTTTACAATTTTATAACTATAGAAAATAGAATACAAAAACTCTTCACCAAAATAAACAAAACCCAAATTTTGCTCAATAGGTTCATGTGTTCTGTTCTGTAATATTAAACATCAGTTATTAAGAATTTATTTTGAAATTAAGAGCCGTGGCCTACGAAATCTGTGATATATAAGAGTAGTTATATTAATTAAATCGAAATATCCTCCAAACCTAAACGTCTTTTTGTGACATTTCAGATTTGCATCCGGTTCTTGACTAAATTCAGGATCGTTCTACATATAAATAAAATCGGCTTTGGTGTTTCATTTTGGTAATATTTTAGATTTAAAGTATACGTATTAACTTAAATATTGCAAAAACAAAACAGTTGCTTTGCGCTAATAATCATTGCATACATGGAGACGGTAAAATTTTATAAAAGGAAAAGCCTTATTTTGAAGGACTGTCTTCTGATCATACGTCTTTAAACTTCACTCAAGGTTACGATCAGAAGAAACTAACTGCAACTTGTTCAAATCTTTCACCTTTCTTGCGAAACTAGTACTTGAACGGTAAGGATTTTATTTCTATGCAAAATAATTTGAACGTGCACACATCCATTGCATAGCTCGTTTTCGATAAAGTCTTTTAATTAGTTACATGAAATAGCACAGCAGCGGAGCAAAATGCTTTGTCACGTCTTTGTCCATTGCATAATCATTGACAAACGAGAGAAACTTCACTCATATACTTTACGCATTCTTAACTACTGTTTCCACTCCTTCTTTGCATTCTTTACTTCTTCCTGTCTGGCTGTCATTTGTTCAGATGGCAAATGAAGCAAGTCCGTGCCCCTGTGATATTGGTGACCGGATGGAGTATGGAGGACTAGGTCAGGAGCTTCAAATTGGACACATTCAAGCCTATGTGGTCAAACCGTCCACCGTGTCCGACAAGGCTGTTATTGTCATACAAGACATTTATGGATGGCAACTTCCCAACACAAGATACATGGCTGACATGCTGGCTGCCAACGGATACGTGTATGTGAGAATAATAAAGACAGAAGTAATGATGTTTTCTACATAACATCTCAATCTTTACCATAGTATATGTAAAATCGTAAAAAAAAAGGCTAAGCTCAATTGGGTGACAGAATTACTTATGTTCCTGTGAAAGTGAAAGACTAAAGTGTTCTGTTGTTTTACTGTGAGCAGTGCTGTGTGTCCAGACTTCTACGTTGGAAAGGAACCATGGAGTACGTCACATGACTGGTCCAAATTCCAGGAGTGGCTTGAGGACAAAAAGCCGACCAATATTAACAAGTAAATCCACTTTTTTTTTCTGGCTGTGAATTATTTAACAAACCATTTTGGTTGATGTTAATACATGGTGTAATGTAATAAAATGAAGCCTACAAGCGCAAATCTTTAAAAGACATTTGTGCCCATTAAAAGTGCTCTGAATGTCATTACAAATGCAGTACATCATTAGTAAGGACTACTGTTAAAATTGCAATGTTGGTAAATGTCCATACAATGACCTTGAGGGCACCTTCAATGATCATTGTGAAGTTCTATTCAATAAGTTTAACATCTTACTACAGAAAACAATATTTTCGTTCCAGGGAGGTAGATGTTGTGCTGACATTCCTGAAGGAGAAGTGTGGGTCCAAACACATTGGAGCAGTAGGATTCTGCTGGGGAGGAGTTGTCACACATTATTTGGCACTGCTCTATCCAGGGATTAAAGCTGGAGTATCAGTGTATGGTACATAAATATTACACTGTGGTAAATTTAGCTTGATTAGACCAAAAACATACTGTACATTCAGTTGATGACTGTCTGTAATGCTTTCTAGGAATTATCCGTGAGGGAGATGACAGATATTCACTGAAGAGTCCCACACTGTTCATTTTTGGAGAAAATGACCATGTGATCCCACTAGAACAGGTCAGTAGTGTGTATAATTAAGTTTATGCTAAAACCTCATCCTAAACAAAGCATACACTTTGACACTTCATATTTTGAGTAACTGCAAATGTTCTCAATTAACTCAACTGTGTAACTGTTCTGCTGTCCAGGTGACTACTCTTGAAGCCAATCTAAAGGAGAACTGCACAGTGGATTATCAAGTAAAAATCTTTCCTGGTCAGACTCATGGGTTTGTGCACCGCAAAAGAGAGGACGTGAACCCCGAAGACAAACTCAGCATCGAGACGGCCAGAAAAGATATGTTCAACTGGCTGAACAAATATATGTAAAAGGTCATAAACAGAAACATCTTGACTGGACATTAATTCATGTTGGATTATTTTCATCATCAGAAAAAAACCCAAGATGGACATACATTTAAAATCAACATTTGCTATTATACTTTTTGATTGTTAACATTCCTTTGTTGTTTTAAGCCCCACAGATTTGAATCTTTGCAATTTCATGTTATTTTGTTTCTAAACCAGCCAAATACTTTTCTGAGTTTACATTTAATATGTAAGATAAAAAAAGATTAGTTTTTAATACATGAATGAAGTAAAAAAGTATTCATTTGCCCATAGTTAATTAAGTAAGAACAAGAGTCTTGAAATTTTAGCACTTTAATGATGACTTTGATACGACAACAGCGGGGACATTTTGTATCAAATTATAAATAGCAATATGCAGTGCGGTTTTGGACCTGGTGCTCAGGGGAAGTGCCGAAAGCCTCTATGACAGAACACACGTCATTCAGTTTTCCAGAGCACAGCCGAACTTTGATGATGTTCAGGGAAGACTCTAATCCTCGCTCTCTCCCTGGCTTCTGATATCATCGATCTTAAGGATCATCTTAACCACCTGTGTAGCCAGCAAGATCTGTTGCTTCTTGCCGATCAAGGTTTCGATTACATGTTGCTGCTTCATGTCTGTGAAAGAACAAACAAAAGGTGGCTCGGTAAGCTGTCTGATTTGAAAAAGTAATGGAAGAACTTTTTAGATTTGCAATTTAAAATTACCGTTGGTATTGTTCTGCAGACAATCAATGCCTAGGAAATGGTTGTTCTCTTTGACCTGTTTGGCTCTGACTTCTGTCATTGTCTGAATGGGGCTCAGCCCACTGTTCTCAGCCAATGCCATTGGGATAACCTCCAGAGCATCAGCAAATGACCTCATGGCGTACTGCTCCAATGATGGACACTGAAACAAAAACGAGCAGATGTTTAGAGATGATTTGAGCAACAACATGATAATCATTCATATTTAGTACTTCTCACTTTCTCTGCAGCCTCATTGACAGCAAGGGCACATGAAATCTCTGAAGCTCCACCTCCATACACCACACGGTTATCTCTGACAAGGTTGCGAATTACACACAAAGCATCATGGAGCGCACGCTTAGCCTCTTCAATAATCTGTTAACGAGATAAATAAAGTAAGGCACAGGAAACAATAATACTACATATATATATACACAATATTCAATTACAGCCGTGCTTACCATTTTGTTGCCTCCACGAATGAAAATAGTTACAGCCCTGGTGTTTTTACACTCCTGAATGACCAGCATGTGGTCCTTTGTAGTGCCAAAGGAGATCTCTTTAACCACACCTGCTGTACCAAGTTTCTCTGGTGTCAACTCACAGAACCTTGGCACAATGCGACCCCCTGTGGCGATTGCAATCAACTGTGGATGAAAACAACAGAAACTGTACCTTTACACAAACCATCAAGTAGTCCTGCACATCTTGGGGTTAATTGATGCCATATGGCTATAAATCGCATGACTGAGTCAGGCAGCTAAGCAAGTGACAAAGTTTTTTTCCAATAATAATAAGCTGTCATATGACAAATGTCTTGTACCTCAATCTCAGGCCCACCAACCCAGCGCACGGCTGGCAGTTCATTCTGCAGCAGAAGGTGGTTGGCTTCATCATCAAAGCCCCACTGGCAGATCGCCAAATTAGCGCCATTGCTTTTGACCTGAAGGACAAATAAGTATCACTTAATATTAGCAGTGTAAATAGCGGCATTTACAACATTTAGTTGCCATGTCACTAACAGAACAATACCAACCTGCTGGATCATCTCCTCAAACTTTTCCTTTTCATATTTCTGGAGTGCTTTGTAATCTTCCACAGAGGTTACATCCAACTTGTGCTTGGTCTTGGGTTTAGGGGGCTCAAATGGGCAGGTAAGGATAGCAATTTTAACATCTTTAAGAACCTGAGGGTAAAAAAACAAAAACAAATCACTACTTAGTAAATTTAACAAACAGGGGTCCAGCAAACTGTATTGTATTAAACAATAGTAACATTATCAAGGATTTGATCATTTTGATGTATTTGGCTTGAATGTGTTTGTGTTTTCCTTGTATTGTCAAATCTATTATATCCTTTAACAATAACATATCCTTTTGTCTGTACCTTGGGCATCTGAGGATGGCTGAACTCTTTGTCAACCACAACTCCCTTGATGAGCTGTGTGTCCTCAAGCTTGCCTCCCACCTTGCCTTCCATTTTGATAAGCTCAAAGTCAACATCCTTTCTTTCCATATCAGCGACAGTTAGAATGGCATTTACTGCAATCTCTGCCATCTGTCTGTGGCACCGGTTGATACTGGAAGAGACAGTCAACACCAAGTTAAATACAACCCTCATTTAAAAACAAATGTTTTCTTTTTATATTTTCTATTTATTTTCTCTTTCTTTTAAAGACTTCATATTTGTTTAAAAACAAATGACAACTGTATCTCAGATCATTACACTTTGGATCCCAGTGTGGTCATGGCAGTCTGAATGAGTGGTTCTCTGTTTTTTGGATCAAAGGGAAAGGTTTCTGCTATTTTGTCCAGGTGCTCAATGGCAATGTGTGCAGCCTGGTCATAACCATCAGAAATCCTGATGGGATGGATACCGCGATCCAGCAACTGCTCTGCCTCATCGAGAAGAGCCCCAGCCAGCACTAGTGAAACAAAAAAGAAAACCAAAACTATAATGTAACAGTACACTAAGACAAAAAACAGTTACCATATTCACACTTGGAATAAACAAAATAAACCAATCTAGTTCTTTTCATATTTGCTTTCGTTACCAACAACTCCAGTGGTTCCATCACCAATCTCATCATCTTGGGACTTTGACAGTTCCACCATAAGTTTGGCAATTTGATGGTCCACATCCATCATGGTGAGAATAGTGGCACCATCATTGGTGACAGTGACCTCACCATCCTTGTCAACCATCATCTTGTCAAGACCTGCATGAAAAATATTGTTCAGCACGGATTATTGTTGTTAATTTTGTAACAATAACTTGTCTGAACTACAACGCTGACGGTCCTTCAGGTATCTATACTTACCATTAGGTCCCAAAGATGTTTTAAGCGTTGACGCAACTGCCTTAGCTGCCATAATGTGAGACTGCAAAAGACAAATATTTCAATTAGCTCATTCTGAGTAACGGTGCTTACATCGTCCGTGACAATGCGAAACATTAGTGGTTGCCATCTATTATATTGTTCAAGAACAGTTAGGGCCTCCATAGAGGTAACACCCCTATTCCATCAAAAAGCACATGGGCCGCACGTTAGCATGACTGGCTAATCTCGCCATTGACTAACCTAAAACGACACAGATTTACATTAACATTTAACTACTGGTTTATCCATTTATTTTAAATGCACCATTATTTAGCATGTCATCTCAACAATTTGAACAAAAAAGTGACAGGCAACTGGTGATAAATTAGCAACACGCTAACAAACATGGTTAGAACCGCCATTGTACCTTCAATGCTTCTATGCCCGATAGCCGTGTCTTCTTGTCTTGGTCCTTAATGATGATAAAAGGCCTCCCATACTCATCAAAAGCGAGCGTCCCCAAACTGGACATGTTGAACGAGTAGATAAGACACCTTAAAGTGTTTAACTGATGAAATTAAGACTTTAAGGTGTATATGTCTGGAGTGAGGCTTTGTTGAGAGCCGCACGGGTCTGCCGGCGACTTCTGGAAGGATCCACGGGAGGCGAGGGCGGGACCAAGTGGCTTAAAAAAAAATCATTGTTTAACAATTACTCAATTGTCAATTGTATCCTACACATAAACGTCAATAGTGCCATAAACAGAACACCACGGACGTTTTATTTTAACATTAACTTACATATATTTCCAAAACAGATGATGTAAAGTGCAAGTGTTAAAATGGTTTCCCCCAATCACGTTCAAGCGCATTAATCGTGTTCTCGCGAGATACCCTCTGTTGATAAAATACAATCTTAAAGAATTGACTGGAGGACGTTGCTACTACAAAAGGTACAAATTTAACTAATTCTACTTTATATGTTCTATAATTTGCTGATGTAATTTTAATATTTTATGTAAAATGGTCGCCGTTCGGTACTTTTTCCGATTGAAACGAATAAACAAAGATTAGTTACGGCAAACTCTCAGTTGTCCTGTTTCATACACTGCTTCTAATGACTATTATCTAACGACACACCAGTCTACGCTGTCATATCTAGAACCTGTCTTTGATTGTGTTGTCAAAGAGTAACATGAGTAAAACCACGTGCAGTACAGTGTAATGACATAAGGACTCTGTTTTAGCGTCACAAACTGACGCAACGTCCGGATATTTAATGGTGGTGTTCAGGGGAGTCTATTTTTATAAAACCTGGAAAGTTATTTGGTGTCAGCCTGTAAATTTTTATAGGTAAGGATAAATAATTATAAAACGGTAATGATGAAAGCGTTTATTAAAGCATTTGCTCAATTTGTTGTCGATACATTTCGTAAAGTGTTAGTAAACGTGCATGGCTAAACATTGAAGTGATTGTAACATCTAAGTACTATAGTTGTACTGTAGTTACTATAACTATTCCAGACATGAAGTAAAACCCTAAAGTAAAACCCTAAAGTAAACACGAGCACCAACATTCTCGACGTGTTCTGCAAACTTTAACCCCGATGTGAAACTTTGAGGTAAGTATTTATTAAGTATGCATGAATTCGTTTTAATTGTTTTCATGGTAAAAAAAACACATTTTTTTAAAAATAATTTGCATAAATGTTAAGTGCAACAATTTGGTTCCTTATTACCAGGTTACAACTAAATGTTAACCTGATAAGAGTGCACCTCCAGGAGTATTACTTGTCAGTAGTATTTGCTTCTGTTTTAAACTGATGTTTTGTAGACATCAATATCTAAATTTTGAAATTGAAATCCAAAAGTGTATTGCTTTATGTTAAAATAAAATCTTTTAAAAGAGAAAGGAACTAACTTTCTGAAAATCCAAGTTATAAAATGTAGTGAAAGTGTCATTAAAATATTGCTGGGTGTAACCAATATTTAGATCTTTAATATTCTTTTGTCTCAAAATGGTTGGCTATAATAAACAGTTTTATCTTGACGTTTTAGTATGCCCTGTGAAGTGCAACCACGGTTCCTGGTTCTTTATGGGTCTCAGAAAGGCCAAGCCCAGTCCATAGCAGAGGGGATAGCAGAGGACGCCCAGGATAACGGGCTGGTTGCTGAGCTCAAATGCTTAAATCAGACCGATGAGGTATCAGTTAGACATATTGCTAGTCAGTTATCTGACCTTCTGTGAGGATTTGCTGTTGGACTGTAGAGCTTTATTATTATTAATCAAATGACTGGTCCCAGTTTAATTTAGAGAAAGAAAATGCCCCAGTGGTCTTCATTGTGTCCACTACTGGAGACGGGGAACCGCCAGACAATGCCCTCAAATTTGTAAAGGACATCAAGACGAAGACCTTCTCCACTGACCACTATAAACACCTTTGTTATGCACTTCTAGGTAAATTCTACTCATTGATATGCTCTATATGTACAGAATTGATTGTTATAGTAAAGCATTACATGACATTTCTTTAAAATCTGCTTGAACTGACGTTACTGACGTGAGAATCTTTATCTTCTGACTCCAGCTTTAGGAGACACAAATTACGCTAATTTCTGCAACTGTGGGAAGACAATAGAGCGTCCAGCCGTGCTCAATTTTAGTTTATTTTTCTGGACCAAACCATGTTACAAACATTTTATTTAGACATTTCATTTTTATTTTTTATAATATACGACAGGCTATGCAGATGATGGTGTAGGGTAAGTTTTGCAGAGGTATCAAGCATTTAAACCTCCAAAATTCTCTGCGTTCACTTGATTACAGCAGTCGTGATTTGCCTTTTTTCTAGACTAGAAGTAGTTGTTGACCCCTGGCTTGAAGGACTGTGGAAGGCCATCAAAGGTGCTCTGTCCAAAATGGCTTCCAATTGGACGTCTCCCATGAAAGAGGATGCAGCAACTTCACCCAACAAAATTTTTGATTCATGCACATCTGAAATCCAACTTAACCTCCTCAGTCTTAGTGACCCCCAGTCCTGTGACCCAATTCAAACATCTTCTGACACAGACATAAAATATGCACCTCCTGCTTTATCATCTGAGCCTCCTACACAGACTGCTATTTCAGTTCCTAGCACAGGTCCTCCTGTAGGTAACTGTGGTATCGAGTCAGTGAAGACACAGACAGGTCATGCTGGTGATCCACAGGAAGGGTCCCTTACCCACTCACTGCCTCCACTGTCTGAGTCTTCTCTGAATGTCCCTGCTCTGCCTCCTCCCTACCTGGACGTGTCTCTTGAGGATGTGGACACAATGAAAGAGGTGAGGACCTTGTGCTGCTACAAATGACATTGTTTCTCTCATACCTAACCTCATATGTCTTTTTATTCTTTGCAGATTGCTGGTCCATTAAACAGTGAAAGTGTCTGTAAGGTTCCCATATGCAGAGCAGTACAGCTAACCAGAGGAGATTCAGTCAAAACAGCTCTTCTTCTAGAGTTGGACATCACTGTAGGTTTTGACAGGATGTGTTAATTATCTACTCCTGTAATGAAAGTAGACATCAAAATTGAATTGCAGGCAAAACTTGAGCTGGTTTAACTTCATCCTCAGGCTCACACAACCTTGGCCTATGAACCAGGAGACTCGTTTGATGTTTTCTGCCCAAACAGAGACACAGAAGTAGAGGAGATACTGAGTAAACTGGGACTCAGAGAAAAGAGAAACCACAGTGTACATGTTTCTCTGAAAAAGGACACAAAGAAAAGAGGTTATTATCATGTTATCATCAGTGTCAAATGCTCTTTTTCAAACAGTTTTAATGTAGCTTTAATTACACTGCTCTGACATCTGACGTTATGCAATGAAATCACATTGTAAAGAGACAGATAAAGTTCTAATTTCTTGTGTTCTCTGGATGCAGGTGCCCAGGTGCCATCGTACATCCCTCAGAATATTTCGTTGCTGACCTTGCTTACATGGTGCCTAGAGATCAGAAGTGTCCCTAAAAAGGTAGGACACACTTTAAAACACTGAATTTTTAAAACTTCTTGGCACACAACGTTATAATTTATTTTGTCTGAATAATAAGAGGCCAAGTAAGGAATGTTTTTGTCCTCCTGCCTTAAGTGTTTTAAAGTGATTCCAATCTCTATTTCTTTCCAGAAACTCTTGTTTTTGCAAGCTGAAAGAGCACTTTAGTACTGAAATAATGTGTCAAAATTTTGTTTAAAGTAGACTGATGTGAAATAAGCTCTGATAGAACTAAAGTTACTGTATGTTGTCCATGGCCTTTTTCATTTGTGGCTCACAGTGACAAAGCTTTGCAAGGCTTTTACTGTACACGTTTGCAGCTTTTTTTACGCAGTGGTTTTACAAGGTGGAAAAATGTCCTGAAGGTCTTGTGTATTTTCTAAATGCCACCTTCTAAAGATTTTTGCTGATTACAATGTTTTACAGACTGAGTTTTTTTTAATGAGTTAAATTTATTATTTACTTAAAAAAAATCATAATTAAAATGGAAATATAATTATTTCCCTCAGGCAGTGCACTTAAAAAACCAAAAAAATGAATGCAGCCTGCATATATATGACACATTTATAATATTATAACCAAAACATAATGACATATTATATTACCATATATTCAGTAGGAGAGTTTATTAAAAATGTTAAGAAATATGACTGGAACAAAAATAAAATATTTTTTCCCACTATATGTTCCTGTTGATTTTAAAATATACACTTTTCTGACATTTAAAAGTCTGTGTACCAGCTTTTATCGTCCAGGCTCTTTCTGTTTATAAAACCTGTTGTTGGTCTTTTTTTCCCCCTGCTGTCTTATTAAGTCACCTCACAAAAATTGATTGCTTCAGGTCACAGTGTTGTCTACAGACTTACAAGGCAGTATAAGCGTTTTTATGTTCCAACGCCTGTTGTTGTATTTGGAGCAGTTAATCTGTTTTACAAAACCATTTACAACACCTATAAATTTGAAAACTCATGATTTTACAGGAGAGTGCAAGATAATAACCTCTTAGGAAAAACAATTCCAAATAACAGAAGCAACAGCATTATTATATACGAGTGGACATACTGTACTTGCAGGCAGTTACTTACCTGTTCTGCTGAGACAAATAAAAAAAAAATCACATATGTATGTATTATATGTATATATATATATCACATATATATTTATATTACATATATATATTACATATATATATATTTAAATGACTGATCATTTCCGAACATTCTGACATTCACAGTCATGGTAGTTTGGTACTAGTTTAATCCTAGTGAAGTGCAGTCTGCACTGGATGGATTAGAAGCTGATGGTAATAATTCTTTTAGTACCAGCTTTAAGAATATGCCCCTAATCTTTGCTCATGTGCTCTTATTTCCTGTAATGAATCACTGGAATTCACCAGAGCATTTGGCTTGACAAATATTTAGAGATTCTTATTACCCTGTTGGATTGATTAATGGCTGCAGAACAAAGTTCTCTCAAACTCCTAATGTTCAGCAGCGGCTGCATCTTAATAATTCACCAGGAAGCCCCGTTAATCTTATTATTGAAATGACTGCCGACAAAAACAAAGAAAAACTGATATTAATTAAATGTCACTTTCACGGTGTCTTGTCCTCTGCAGATTTTGCATATTAATTGTTTTTGAGTAATTTGAGTCTTTCTCTCCACTGATTTTCCTATAGATTTAAATGCATTTAAAAACTAATTGACATTTTTTTACGCAGGCAGAAATCACAAGGACTCCCTGGTTCATTTATTTAAAAACCCTACAAAGACTGAGCTTTTATGGCTTGTGCAGAGTCTGGCACTGAGTTTTTTTGTCCTGCAGATAATTTATAACCTGATATATATTTTTTTTATATTGGTGTACGGCCACCTGAATAAGCAACTTCAAATACAATTTCTCTTTCTGTCAGGCATTTCTACGAGCGCTCGTGGAGCATACAGGGGACAGTGTGCAGCGCAGGAGACTGCAGGAGCTCTGCAGCAAACAAGGCACCGCAGATTACAATCTGTATGTGAGAGACCCGAGCCTCAGCACTCTGGAGCTTCTCACTGCTTTTCCATCCTGCCTGCCTCCCCTCAGCCTCCTCATAGGTCAGAATCAATGCCGGTATTTCACCTAATCTGCCTGTCACAGAGTCTATACTTTATTGAATCCATACCAATTACTGTTATTGGGTAGACATTAGGGCACAAACAAAGTCAAGAACATAAGGCTTAAAATAACAGACAACTGCAGTAAATAATATAAATATATAAATATAATTCCTGGATTTTTTAATTTAATATAAAATGTAAGTAAAGTGACAGACATACAAGTCTAATTTGAACAGTACCAATTATTACTACTGTTAAAGTCAACCAGGTCACATCAGGTCTGCCTTGTTCATTCAGTTGTCCGGGCTGTTTTGACCATTTGTAACCAGTAGGAGTCACTGTAGCTCTAGTAAAAGATTCTTGAAGGGTGAGTTTGTGAGTACTTTATACTGAATAGTTAGTGGGTTTATGTCCACGGACTCCCCAAAGAGCAGTTTCCTTGTCTAAAGTCCATGTTGTTCCCATATTTTTTTTCACTGACTGTAACAACGCTGCTGTAGCGTTATGTCCATTTCCTCACTGTTTGATGACCAAACCTTCCTCTAAAAACACGGTCTTTTTCTCTCTGGTGTACCATCCACGTCATCCCTGCCATGTCCCATCAGGCCAGCTGTTTGGGTACAAACTAATATTTTCTCTCTCAGCTCATTGAGATCGTTGGCTCTTCATTCACTGCAAAGCTAATAAGCTTTGACTGGAACTTACCAGAGAGTGAAGTTATTTGGCTCCGACTTCACAGTACAAGTGGAGATGTCCTCCAAAAACAGCTGTGTCACAGTTCTTGGTCTAACCCAGTGTCAGTTATTTTCAGCTTTCTTGTCAACCGCAGCATCTTTTTCAGTGGTGAACCAATGCAGAAATTGGCAATCGGACCAAAAAAAAGAAAAGAAAAAAATGCAGCTATAGATGCTTTCTGGGGCAACAGCTGTTATTTGGAGGATGTTTACTGGTGAGCCGATGTGCATTGCAAGGACAAAAGCACACGGGGTCAGCATGGGTTAAAGGGTAATGGTCTGCTCTGGCTCAGTGTGTCACTGTTAAAGTGTACTGCTGTGCTTTTTTGCACCGTTTTTTGGTTCATTACCCTGACCGAAGGGAAGGTGTTTGCTGATCGCAGTTTGTTCCGCATTAGACTAACTATAAATAATGAGGAGAGACACAGGATGTCCAGAGCCAAATGTCTTTGGCCAAGTGCAGACAGTGTATAAAAGAAAAACCTGAGTGTAAATTGAGAGAGATACCTGCCTCTTACACTCAGCTCTGTTGTTGTTGTGCTCCATTATTTCATATTGTCTGGCAGATAAAAAAAAGTTTGAGGTCGTAACCCGAGGGAAACGAACGCTGCCCTTGAGCATCTTTTTCAATTTACACTGCTGCAGAGCTCAAACAAAATTGTATCAGTGTGCACTTTTTTTAACCTTAATTGTGACCTGCGGAAAAGAGAAAACTTAACTAAAGAGAACAGAGTCCCGAGATGTCAGAGCTTCTTCTCTCTACTCTCTCTAGAGAAGCATGAAACATAAAACCAAATGTCCTTGCCATTTAGCACATGCAGCACATATATTCTCCTGTTTTATTAATTTACAGTATTGTCAACTGTATTGACAGAAAAATTATGTTTAAAATAATAGTACTTTAATGCTAAAAAAGAAAGCAAAACACACAAAGAAGTATTTTCAATACCCTAACACTAACAACCTCTTTAATTTCACCTGCAGTCTTAGAAACAATCCATCTAAAGATGTATAACTGCTGTGCTCAACTGTGTTGCTAACTCATTTTTTTGCCCTCCACTAAAACGCTTACAAATCCTGACATGGACTTTTGACATGGAATAGATTATATTCAGTGCTGCATGATCAATGATACCTGCACAAATGATCTTTTCTGAAAAACACAGCAGCGACCCTGAGACGGAAACATTTTTTTTCTCCATTTTGAAAATTCACAGTTTTAAAGCATATCCTGCAGCCACTGACTGTAACAAAGTCAGGTCTGCACTCAAAAGGCTGTAAAAGTGATATATCCTTTGTATCTTGCAGCAGTGTCGTGATGGTGCAGTGATGTGAGGTGATGGATTTATTGTCCTGTGCTTAAGACGTGCACTGTCTTTGTGATAGAAAACCAGTGACCGGAGCAGCGTGGGCTTTGAGCGGGATGATCTTAAGAGTGTGACACACTCTCAAACCGAGAGGTTTATGTTTTAAAATTACAGAACACACTTTGCCGTATCCGCAGCTGTTTATGCCGTGCCCCTTTAAGAAAATGCAGTTAAAAAAAGTCCTGTTAATTTATAAAGATAGCGGATATAAAAAGGTCCCAGCGTGTCAGTACAAGTATATTGATTAAATCCAAGCAAGGCCAGTCTGTTAATTTATTTCTCCTAATAAAATTTCTGCCCTACATTCGAATTTTCATGCCTAAACAAAAAGCCTGCTTCATTACAGCTGGATAGTTATCATTTTAATTGAGCTAACATGAATGAACAATTTTTTATCGACTAATTCTTTGTCTTATGAATAATATGAATCCTAATTTAATTTGTATGAAAAGCTAAAAATGTACTTTTGCCCCCATGATTTTTTAATTTTATCTGTGTTTGGCTTAAAGAATGTCTTTGTAGGGCAGATGGAATTTTGAAATGTTATTTTCTGAAGAGAATTTTGCCCAAAGGTAATTTTAAGAAAACTTTAAAAGACATTTATTGTACGTAAAATGTTAGTTATTTAGGGACATAAATCAAATTTTAAAAAAGTGATACGATTAAACATGAGGTCTTTTGTAATAATTAAATAATAATGAGTATTTCTTAGCTTTCAGAGCAAATATGTATAAAGTGAAAAACAAAGAGAACACCTTATAAACACTTTAAATCTATTTGTTAAACATTTAAACACAAGTACCTGTGACAAAGGCAAGTGTTTCGACTCCCCATTCTTCCCCCCTTTTTTTCAAAGTGTAGGAACTGAGTATACATTACTGAAGCTTTACAGGTGGGACTTCTGCTCTTTTTCACTGTGTAAACCAAATTTAGCAGATCCAAAGTCCCTGGTCACTGCTGTCTGATATTCTTTTTCTTTTTCTGTGCACTGCTGCAGTCAGGCCTGAAAGCACACACACACAAAGGCGTCATGGCTGCTGTACACATACCTTAACATCTGTGGTTTTCTTACCATTAAATTACCATTTAAGACAAAACTATACCAACTTTTTTTTAGCAAAGGGGTTTGTGATTTTCTAGTCAATTTAATAAAATAATAGTTCTGTGAAGCACTTGCCAATGTATAAGCAATAGATAATGGATGGATAGATAGAAATAATAATTTTTAGACCAATTAGGTAAAATGTGACACCTACTGTATGTACCAGGGTACAGTGATTGGGAATCCCTAGTATTGGTACTGAGTAAATAAAACATACACAAACCATAATTTAGAAGGGTTAAAACCTCTGCATTGTCTTAGCTTATTTTGTAAACACAGGTCACATTTAGTCTGTTACCAACCGTACTGATAACACCAGATACTTAGCACAAACACCCAGTGTGTGTGAGCTTCTGGGTCAGTCGTATTTGGACAGCGGTGGTGGCGATCCATATTGGAAGTCAGTTCCGTCTGACGACTTTTGGCTTTTAATACAACCCGCAGCAACAGCAGGCAGAGCTGGGACTAATTAACACAGTCTGGGTAATTTATATTGACACCTTGGTCTCAGCAGCTTTCTTCAAGCACCTCTGGAGAGTTTGGAGAATAAAACTTAGCAACAAAAAGTTCTACTAAAACTCTCTAGTATTAAATATATGCATTGTAATGTTAAGCCCAAGCAGCAACATATGCATTTACATTCTCATTAGGTTACAACAAAGTTACAGCTGTATTTGTTACGTAAATTAACCATAAGCATGCTGCCTTGCAAGCAAAAAGCACAGTGAGTCCAGGGTTTGATTTACAGAGGAACCGCATATCCGTAATGCCTCCCCTTCTAGTAAGTCACATTAGATAAATGTGTGCAAAATGCATTATATATTTATTAAAAAAATAAACAAACAGAATCTTAAATGATTTGTTTTAAGGATTAGGGTTAGGGTTGTTTAAGGAACTGCCCAATTGGAATGTTTGGTATGCCCTAAACACTGATCAAGCCACCCCATTACCAGTATATTTCTACTTTTAATATCAAAATAAATGTTTGTGTCTCTAATATGAGAAGACACTCAGAGTGACATGTTTCTGGTCAAAGTTCTTCCTGATCGTCTTTAAGTGATTCAAACATCACCTTATTTTTAAAACCTCAACACGAAGAGATGAAATGGACCTCAAAGTGTGGAGCTGCCTCACTCGCACCTTAGGCTGTTAAGATGTCAAAGGAATCTACAAATAGTGGAGGGAGAGCAGATTCGCTCCAGCTGTTTGTCTTTCCGAGCAATTTAGCTGAGGCATGTGATATTGTTCAGCCTCAGCTGCTGCAGCCTAACTTTCCCAGGGTTCATCTGTCACTAAAATACAAATAAAAAAGTAAGAGAGTGCACGTCAGGCACATCCCCTCAACTCTCAATCACTTCTAATAGTCGGTGGCGGTCACAGCGTTGAAAACCCTATTGCTACAGCGTCAAAAGTTTTCTCCAACTCTCTTCTATAATTCGTCTCGTTTCTTTTGACGTCTCCCCATGGTGGCAGTGCACCACACATATTACCCAAAAGAGGGCACCTTCATGGCTGGCATTGAAATAAGGTCTGCATAAGCAATCTGTTTCCTAGTGGCTTCACATCTGGACACTTGGGATTCCATAACCCTGAGTTTGTAATTTCATAAATATAGAAGTGTGTCCTAGAAACAAGTAACCTGGGTGGGGGCGGCGGGGGATGGATTGGTCGCTGGGACGTCTCGATGGGCTGAGATGACTTTCTCTTGTCTTTTTTTGTTTCTTCTCCTGTCCGAGGTGTCTGTGTAACAGAATCTTAGTCAGACATCAGGTAATTGACAGCTGTGCTTGCCTTTCAGAGCATTTGCCGAAACTGCAGCCCAGGCCTTATTCAGCATCCAGGTAAGGTGACAGCAAAACAAGAGTGGAAGGTTACTTTTTTTTGTACTGCATACAATTTGTGCTATTACAGCATTGTCTAAATGCAATCACAGGTCCTCAAGAGTATATAGTGTGTCCTATTTTTAGCATGGGGTTCCTATTGGTGCTTCCTATCTAGGAAATAAGCACGCATATGTTTGAAAAAAATGTTAACTTTTTATTTTCTGTATTTGAAAAACACATGAGCCAGACTGCTGATGCAGTGAATTCTTTTAGAAATCCTCCTGGAAAAAATACTCCCACCTTTATTTAATGTTAAATTTAAGTCACTGCTACTTGAAGGTGCTGTCAGTGAGGAAGTATGTGATAAATGGCTTTATATTTTGACATCTCCCATCTCATGACAGGAGACATTTTGTGCCAAAGTTGATTTATTTCCCGTCTTCTGTCAGTTCTTATGGAGACGCAAGGCAGTGTGATACTCCTCAGAGAAGACTCCCAACACAAACCGTCGGCCGTGTGAGAGTCCTGTGATATATTTTACTCCTACAGTTTGTTTATTGTTTGTTTATTACATAGCGAAGGAGCAAAATATATCAAGAGAGCTGGAGAGTACATGATGCAATTTATATTGATAGTGCAGCTATTGGCAGCTGAGAATTACACTGCGATCCACTGGAGATTTGCTGTTTTGCAAACAGCTCTATAAACTATCTGACATTTCACAGCTTTTTGTTTCTTACACAAACATCCAAGGTGCTTAAGGACTTTTATCAGTTTTAGCACGTTAGCGCTAACTATAGAAATTTAGGAAAGTGGTCAGAAAAGACGTGCTTACAAAAACGTTCTGAAAGAACTTAAGAAATACTCTCACCGTTGAGAGCACCTCCTGTTCAGCACTCCTTTTTCAAAAAGCTTGGCTCACACTTCTTATACTTGCTGTGATGTTAACTAGTACTTAGTACATACTTATAGCCTGTTTGGACATAAGTATCTAGAAGAAGTATCTATATAAATGAACTCTCTTCCTCACAGCTTTCACCACTCGACCCTGTTTGTGTCGGATGTTTGTTCAGGAATACAGAGGTTTATTCCTTCCTAAGCTCATTGATTGGGAAGGAGAATTGTAAATGTTGTGTTGCCTTTAGCTAGTTGTGCTTAGTTTAAATAGACCAGTGTGCTCCTTCCTTTTTTCCTCCACTCAGCCCGCCATTGATTTGCACTTCCTGTTAAGCTACTGCCCATTAGGTTTGCTTTAAGGCACGCATGGAACAGCATCATCTCACCAAATGTCAAAACTTCTCCTCCCCCCTCATTAGTCCCCCACTTAGCTGCATGTGTGTGTGTGCACACCCAGAGATGGAGAACAGACAGGAGGGATAGTGACTGTAGTTTATCAGATGGTGCAGAAACATTAGAGGCCTACATTATTGATGCTGTGGTCAACAGAGGTCTCCAGTGGCCCACAGGAACTGCAGAGTGAAGGATGAGTGAGAGCTTCAGCCAAGAGAGAAGACGGAGGATGGAGGAGAGACATTCTTATTGAAAAAAAAGGACAGAGGGAAAGTTCATTTTCCCCCTCCTCCCTTTTCCTTCTCCCAGCAGGGTTAGGAAGAGATTGAAGCTGATATTATTGTGTAGATCAGACATTCCTCAACCAGGGAAACTTTCTTAATCCACAAGGAAACAAATTAATCCACATGTTCAAGATGAGTGGGAATATATATATATAAAAAAATCAAGAAGTGTAGGTGTGGAGTAAGTAAGATATTCTTTGTTGTTTGTTGTTTGTCAAAAGCTATGAGCTATAAATGGTTGACTGCACTGTGTCTCTTACCAACCAGAGTTACATGTGGTTGAAAAAAACAAACCTTACTGGTAGTATTTTTTTTCTGTTGGATGCGTCTGATTTAAAGCAATTATGAACAAAAATAACTCAAACAGAGATTTTAATGTTAATATCAGAATAGCAACAGCAAATAAACTACAGCATTAATCAACAAACCCTTTTGAGAGTCACACTTTCTAATTCTAATATTTCTTTTTAATTAAAAAATGTTCTGTAGTTGTCATCCTAACAATCATTATTTATTTGCACCTGAATTTCAACAAAATATCTTTTTTCATCACATATTTTAATTGAATTCCATCTGTTCAAATGGTAATGTCTTTAACAAGGCAGAGCCACTTTTGAAATCTTAAATCTATTAAAAATATGAAGAGAAATGTGACTTGAAAAATATATTGCAGCACGGATCCAAATCACATTATCTCACAATTCACACAATTATTCTTTAACATCATATAAAGTACGTAGAAGTGTTGATGATTTATTTAAGCCTTTGAACAAATATCACAAAAGAGAAGATTTGCACACCTCCTTTCTAATTTAGCAAACATCAAACTCATCGGCAGCCGCGATTGCCCCGATTGTTTATTTGTTATGTCTGCGTGTGTTCCCGTCGCTTTGTTCAGCTGCTCAAATGTGGAAATTTTATCGATGTGATGTTTGTGTGAATTATTTGTAGTGTCGTTGTCTTGTCCTGAAAATTTATCCTTCCTCGTAACTCTCCTCCCTCCCTCAACCCATCTGCTCTCCCCTGCCTTTCTGTATTTCACTCACTTTCACACTTCATCTCTGTGAATCTCCCCTCTTGTCGCTGTCTGTTTATGTCTCTCTGTCTCTTACACAAATACAAACACACACATGCTGCATACTGCTGTTACCCATTCCCTGCCTTTGTCTGTCTAACACTCGCTGTGGTCTCATCCCTGCAGCTCTCGCCTTAAGCACCCAGGAAAGCTGCTTTTTGTCTTCAATGTGGTCGACTTCCCAGAATGCACTGGGAGATGGGCAGGAAAGCGAGGCTTGTGTACTGGCTGGCTGTTTGACCTCATCAATCGTGGCCTGGATTTCCCTGGGAGGGTTGAGCGCAGTGGCAGCCTGACTCTGCCTATGGTAATGAGAAGGATGGAAAATAGAATGTGCAAATATGTGAGCTCCTGGTCGACTTATACATGTTTCTAAGAAGTTCATTTGCATGTACAGGTGCTCCTACAGCTGTATCTCTACGGCTAACACAATACATCGCCTTTACTTTGTTTCATTCTAAATTGGTGAAATCTCAAGAGCTGGACTTCCTGTTCTGCCCATATGGATAAAATCACATGAGAAAACAAATTGGCAAAAAACAAAATAACCATTTTAATTTCCTCATATTTTCAAGCCATATTTGAGTTTTTCTGGAAGCTTAGTTACATACACAAGTCACAAAACCTTTCAAAAGCTCTGTACTGCTGCAGTGTGGTTGATTAGGAAAAAAAAAATCAAATTAAAGCGGGCAAATCCTCTCTACAACAGTCTCCATGGATTCTAGTTGAAGCTCATAAGTTTTCTCATTAGTACGTCTTGGTATATTTAAGCCAATCCATTAATAGATTGTTAGGCCCGCAGTGGTTTCACAGTATTGTTGTAATTACGTTCATTATTTAAATGCCACCTAATGGCTTCTGACCTCAGGTCCACGTGAGTCTGAGATCCAACGGTTCTTTTCGGCCCCCGTCTGATCTGACGGTGCCCTTCATCATGGTCGGACCAGGCACAGGAGTGGCCCCCTTTATTGGTTTCCTCCAGCAAAGGTATGGCAAGTTCACAATATCCTGTTATCTCACACTGTATTGTTTTTCAAATGGTGGGTCTTGAAGATTAAAAACTTGGTCAATTGTATGTCAAGTTTGAGAGGAGATTTGCAGCAAGACACTAAAGGTTTTTGCCCTTTTGGCCTAAATGGAGGTTTGTTTCTGTACCAGATAGAAGCACATTAAGAGTATTGTTGGTAGTATTTGTTGGTCAGAAAGTTTGACAGGGAGTAAAAGATAAAATAAAACTTTTACTGGTAACTGGGAAGAAAACTTGTTTGGGATTAAATACCCATTTAGCCTGACTGACGAAATGTCTGTCCAAATTCAGAGTACTACGTCATTCAGAGATTCATATTCAGAGATTCATATTCAGCGATTCATTTCAGGCCCCTTCATCACTGTTATGACAAACAGCACTAAACACTGTCTCTTACACCACAAAAAGTATGAAGTCAAAATAAAAATCTTCTGTTTTTTATGTTTTTATCAGAGTTTTTATCCGTCTCTGTAGAATTCTAGGGGAAATCTTTATTTTTTAACCAGGTCATGACCTGTATCTTTGCTTTGTATAAAGACTTTCATTTTAAGAAAAAGAAAAAATCCCACAGAGAGAGATCAGAACCTGCTTCAAAGCCTCAATCAATTTAACTGTTTTATATTCAGGTTTGGATGAAATTGAATGTTTGCCCTGATTTCAAAATAGCTATTTTTTAATGTTAAGATTTTGGTCATCTGTAGCTACCCTGGGATGTAGATGTAGCATGTTTTAAACACAAAAACTCCCCAAATGTGTCCCATCAGTGAACTGTGTGACACTCATTAATCCACCTGCACCTGCTGCACTGAATATTCATAATGTTTGAGCAAAATGTGTGGACTGTACAATGCTGGTGGATATTTTCAAGAAAATCTGCACAGGTGAACAAATAAAACTTGCTGAGAGTCGCCTTGAAACTCAATGACACGTGCGGCCTATGAAGAGCAGCTTAATTAAAACGGCAAGGTCTGTGATGGTGTCAAGGCTTATTACAAATGCTATGCTCATCTCAAAAGTAAAGAGAGAGAAGAGGCCGTCTCCACGGTCAGGCATGGTTCTGATGATAATTACTGAGTAGAGAAATCAAAGCAGCACCTTGTTTGAAACAGTAGGTCCATTAGGTGGTTGCATTGTTATCATTGCTTGTAATCGCAGATAAGCTGTTTTTAAGGGTTTTTTTTTTAATTGTGGGTTGAACAAATATTTCCTGACTCTGTGGATATATCTTGGAAAATTAACGTGACCCAAGTCTCTCCCTATCAAGGCTGAAATCCATTTGTCGAAGCAGACCCATACTCACTATGACTCGTCAGAAAGCCGAGTGAACCCTTTTTAGTCAGACTGACATGTCTGACTCGTGGGCGGCTTTGTATAAATGAGGTTGCGCCCCCGTCAGCTCCAATTGTCTCCGAATCCCCCAAACGTCCATTCTGTTGTGGCGGGTGGTACCGGCTAGTGATTGCTCTGAGAGGTGACACGGTTCTAGCTGAAGCGATGGCTGTGGTAAATTGTCTGAGGAGGGTCTACTGGGGCGGGTGGTGCAGTTTTTTTTCTTATGGTCTCCTGAATGCTGAGGCTTTAAGGATATCACAGGCTTTTGGACACCACCTGCGCAGAGACCTGTCTTTTTTTTAGATGAAGGTCGAGCCAGAGGGCCAGCAGCCTTGTTGAGGATGTGACACATACCTGGAAGTCCAACTTTGATCATGGAAGTGCTGTTGAACACAGCACCTGGTACAAAGTCTAACATTTTAAAAATACTATTTTCAGTTGCTCTGCTATTCACTGCAAACAATATTCTCAGACCTTACTAAATTTTCAAAAGACTCTGACTTTGACCTTTGACAAAATGTTCTCTTCAAGGTTTCATTTTTTAAATTTGTGAACATGTATTTAAATGAATTCCAAATAAATTCCATTTTTATTTCATGTGGTTCTTCAGTGATAAAGGAACGTTAAATAACATTTTGCATAGTTTCTAAATATGAATATTGTCCTTGTTACTTTAGGTAAAGTTGTACAACATCATTATGCAATATATATCTACACAATAAGTAAATATATTTAGGGTTTAAGTGATTGTTTTAGTGATTGGAGATCAGAAATCAATAGAGGTCAATGAGGACCACTAGCTGTAATCACAATATGAAGGGCTGGGGTACTATGGTGCTTGCAACTCTGTGGAGCTGTACACCTCCAAATGTATGGCGTTGCATCCTTTTTATACAGAAACCACACATTACAATGTCAAACTAAAATTGTTGACTCAAAAATCACAATTATTGTCAGCAGCATGGTTTTTTATGTTGTGGTTATTTTCTTAAATTGTTAAATCTCAACGTTTATGGTTCATGGTTGTGTTTATTTTCTTAAATTGTTAAATCTCAACATTTTTTGTTTGTGAACACCGCACTTCGCTTCTTCGTGCAATTCAATGAGATTATATCTTAATTGTTGCCCAGCACTAATATAAACACAGTAAACCCCAAACACAGTCACAGTCCCAGATCACTGACGAGACTGTTCAGCCTTCTGCTGAGTATCAAAACAGAAACATGTCAGCTTGCATCTGTCCCTTCCTTGTTGCTGCTGTGAAAACCTGTCACTGTGCAGCAGGGTACAGAAAGTGGCAAGAGATTTCAGACAAAGTTATAGTGAGTGGATGATGCTGTGTTTTGACAGGAGAAAAGAATCAGCAGTTTGTCAACTGGAGTCCGCATCTGTTTATCAACCCCCCTCCCCCCCCCCCCCCC
>NC_024309.1:5049617-5067919 GCF_000523025.1 Cynoglossus semilaevis | reverse complement strand
CCCCCTCCCCCCCCCCCCCCCCCCCCCCCCCAAAAAAAAAGTCGTCCCCATTAGCTGCAAAAACAAGACAGGGACTGTTTGATCTTTTTACCTTCATTCTTCTTCTCACCTACTCTTAATCGATGGATGTTGTGGGTAACCAGTGAAGAAAGGTCAGAAGCCCGCTTGGTGGTAGGAAGAGGTTTTAACAAGGCCCCCCAGTAATTTGATATTGATCACTGTACTTTGCATGAAATAATTTTATAGACATTGTATTTATTTCATTGTTTTCTCTTTTTTTGCCTGGAAGCACAATGGGTAAACAAACCTAGTAATTATAAATGAGTTGAGAAGATAATATTCCTAGCAACACACCAAAATACACAGATTTTCCTTGCATAGGTTTGCCAGTGGGGATTTAATATGACAACATGTATTAGAATGTGTGTGTGGACAATATTGAGCTTTCACTGTTAGGTGCCGCCGCACAGTTGGTGACAGAAAAAACTGGAGCATCTTTCTGTACAGTGAATAAAGACGTAACGTCTCATTTTCCACGGGTTTTGTGGATTCAGCCGGTGCTATATATTTTTTCTCTTTCTTGAACTGGAACTTTTATGCCGAAAAAGTCACTTAAAAGCACTTGCTCACAGCTGTGGAGAAAACGGATAGAGCATATGAGATAATTGTGATGTTTACCAAGTCTTCACCTCAGCTTCCCCTCGCAGGTCCACCCTCCTGCTGGTCATTTGAATGGCTCTGAGAGGCAAAAGCTTCTGATTTCAACTCCAAATGGAGTACTCTGTAGACGCTGGCCTCTCCCCCAGGGATTGTGTTGCAGGCAGTTATAGTGTGGGGATGCGATGTGATGTGATTTGTATTCAGGGAAAGGCGCCAGTGTGGTCTACTCAGAATGGAACCATGGTTTTTCATATTGGTATTGATTCCTTTAGGGCAGGCGGCAAGAGGAGAGAGACGCGCGCACTAAAATGAGTTTACTTGAGGCTGTCTGCAGATCAGAAGAATCTCGTCCAGGATGCTAATGGATGGGATTCTGAGTGTTTGGATCAAGCAGCCGGGCAGACAGCTCTGTTATCCAGCTTCATTCACAGACACAAAGTTCAAACAAACTTCACCCTTCGATTGTTTAGTTTGAGGTTTTGGGTTTTTTTTGGTTGAAACTGTTGGACCTATTTATTCCTTTAAATAAGTTGAATCAAGACTAAAGCTTTATTTTGGCTCTCGCAGTTAGACTGGGTCACAGTTTCTCACAATGGTTAACCTGTTGAAGAAAGGAAGGTGAAATGGATCGGTACAAACGGCGTCAGACTGTTATCAAGAAGGCTTGGGTTCAAACAAGCTCTGTGCCCTTGTCCCCAAGACCCAAGATTTAAGTCAGATAAATTAGAAGTCTTTCTTTATAAAGAAAACTAGCTTTTAAGTTTTGTCCATGTGACTGTTAAAAATAATCTATAGAAAGAAAAAAGGCAGAAATGAATGCTACTTCCAATAAAGGTCGTTATTTTGAATTATAACATTTAAATAGGTACGACAACAACAGACAGAGAGTAAATTCCTTGCTGGTGAACACAGCACCATATACTGTACTTCCTGTGATCCATTTAAAATCACAGAGGGAATGAATTACAATCTAAAGAGAACTGGCAAACGTTTTTGTCTTGGCCGCTGGAAAAATACAAAGCCTTTCACATTGTATTCATAAATGGCAAAAGCAGCAGGGAAAGCAGCGCCTTATCAACTGAGTGCAGCACAAAAGGCCGGGGCCCAGTGATTCTGTGTTGCCCCTCAGGCTCTTGCCCTGGTTGGTAAATCCCCAGCAGACAAGACAGCCGATAATGTGGAGGAGCTCTGGAGTGTCAGCTGACTGATGGCATCATGAAAGGTTGGGGGTCAACTGTTGTTATCTGGGTGCGAGCTGTCACCTTTTCCAGCAGGTGTGCGGCACAGATACCGGCATCCTCAGCGTGGCTTTGTGCCACAGTGGTGCCAGTGCATGCAAAGGATTCTGGGAGTTGTGCCAGACTCCCACAGCCACAAGAGAAATCACTTTTGCATGAGCAGCTTTTTGAACGGCATGCGAAACACCCACACACGTGTACAGAGTGCACGGGACTAAGTTGCATTTTTAGTTTGTTAGTGTTTATAGTGATGACGTCAACCCTGCTGTTTGCTTGAAATTCAATAAGACATAAAGTCCTCACTGCAGTCGTTTCCACACGTTAGGCAGTTTTGGCTGCCAGCGTTCTGTCTCTGCAAAAGAGCTTAAATGGTGTCACTCCGCTTGTTTAACCTCTGTTGTTGGAAAAGACTTCCTCTGTCCCATCTGGTCCAGTTGTCTGGTAGTATTGATTAACCACTAACCTCCATTGTTTGACTTTCAGGGATAAACAGAGACAGGAGAACCCCGATGTGGTCTTTGGTGAGACATGGCTGTTCTTTGGTTGTCGACACAAAGACAGAGACTATCTGTTCAGGTGAGAAGTTGTCCCTTTGTTCAACCCCGGTGTCTTCATTGATATTATTGTTATATATATTGATAGTTTCAAGGTCAGATGTGATATTTCTTTATGACATGTTGCACAAATACTGCATCGACAAAGTTTCAAGGTCAGATGTGATATTTCTTCGAAAAAAAAAAGGAACAAAGAAGCGCGGAATATTTATACACTGGTGTTGGACTTGAGTCACACACATTCACCTTTGTACAATATATATACAGGCTTTCTGTCAACCTTGGTGAATAACATTTACTGCTCTCTACATTCCTTTTCACCTTCCATGCACTGAAATATTTTCCTACATGATATGAATTTTACCATCTTTATGAATGACTCTCTCTTTTACATTGATAAACAGTCATGTTATGGACACAGAGGTCTCAGGTTTATTAAAAGAAAACCACTAGGGTCAGATGTGATTTTCCAGTGACTGAAAGGGACAGAAAAATAAGCCTCCTTTTCAATTGGCATGAAAGTGTAATTCATAGAAAATTATATTATCTAGAGACCAAAGTTCAGTCTATGGCTGTTTTTATGTATGTTACGAGGTGACGATAGCTGACCCAAAAGGTCACATTGCCACACGCAGAGAAGAATAACGATTGGTCAGTGCTGTTTTGGTATCTGTGACCAAATAAAGCTGTTATGAACACAAATAATGTTGGACTAATATAGAGATTTGTGCCTGTGGTCAGATCAAATAAATACCTCATAATCCTGTCCAATCTTCCCATGGAGAGATTTTTGGTTTTGAACTACAAAACTGCATATTAGACAGGAAATGAACAGGAACTACTGTATTTTTTTTCTCTGTGTCTGTGGAAGAGGTTTAGACTTATTTAGGTAATTACAGTCAGAGTGTTATCTCAAGTTCTCTTCTACTAAATATTTTACCACTGTCATGGTGTGAGCCATTATAAACTGATACCACTTTTTCAGTTCCTCCGCTCACTTTGCTTCGGCTCTACCCCTTCCTCTCCCGACTGCATAATCGATACATTTTTTGGATTATTCGTAGAAGGCATGTACTTAAAGCAGGGACGACAATCGACCTCTTATGCAGGATGAAAAAGTGTGAATGGATTAGCATCGGTAATCACAAAGGAATGGATCACAGAGTGTTGTTTATTCCCCCCTGTGCCCTCCATCTCTTAGTTAAATACCAACTCGGAGGCGAGCAGTAGGCGGCGTTTCTTCACAGTTTGGGATTCTCTGATGAACACCCCTACAGTGTTGACCAAAGCAATTAGTGCGTGTTTTATGAGCCACCCATGAAGAGTTGTACTTAATTTAAATAGGTTAGCAGAATGAGAGCAACATACTGGACTGCATTCATCTCTGCTGGATTTAAGTACAATTTGATGTCACATTACTTGCTTACTATAGATTGCAGTGTCCCAGATTTTTTAAAATAATAATAATAAAAAATAAGGTTAGCAGGAGTCATGAGAAGGAGGTGAAACCTGAACTTGCACAAAAGGCTTTTTGTGCCCATAAATAATACAAAATGCCACAGCAGGATGTGCCCAAGGTTCCCATCTTGTTATGCATTTCCCACCAGCGAAAACAAACAAAGCTTGTGATCTGCCTTATTTCACCCGCAGCACTCAAACATACCTTCGAGAGGTTGATGTCAATCCAGTCGCTTGTCACATCCAGCCCTCCTATTTTTCCACCTGTGCTGCACTAATTCTTCTCTCCTCCCTTTCAATTTTCCACTTTCTTTACAGTGTGCGTTTTCACGCTGCATCTGCAACGCCTGCCAGATTGCCGTTAGGGTCCAAGAAGAGCGTACATGTGTGCGTTTGTGTTCATGTCAACAAAGGAGGACCATAGATGGACTGGAGTTTGGGGACAACTGTCCCTTCCAGTTCCTGCCATATGGTTAATAATCTATGATGAGCCAAAGTCAAATGTCAGACCACAGGAGCTCACCCCTTCTACTAGTTGTTTTTTGTTGCTCTCACATTCGGATTACACATCACACATCACACATCTCAGTCAGGAGAACAATTTTCTTTTGGTAGTTCTATTTTAACTCAACAACAACAACTTCACGTTTCACTCCCCCCCCAAAAAAGCTTTTCTTTTCTCTCACTGCACAGCATTCGCACAACAGCATCCCTTCTGTCTTTCTTTTCAATGCTCGAATCAATTTAGTCACAAGGCTATTGAACCACACAGACCCCCGAGGTGGAGACCTTCACCCACCATCTATGAGCTGCAGCTTGTGATGGGCCGCACATGTTTGGCTGTATTTTATCTGTGTGCTTAACTCACCCTGACTGGTTTACTTTAAACAAGATGCTCTGAGCCACAGTCAACCCAACTCCCTCACCTCCTTTCTCCTTCGCTTGCAAAAATCACCCCAGGCTTTGAGAAAACACTGAAGCAGAAGAAGGAGCAGTTGAAAAAGCAAACCACTGATAGGGAGCGAGGTTACACCAAACTACAAGGCTGGGAGGATTTATTGTGAAAGGATGCTCATAACAGTGACTTGACCTTGCTTATGAAATCCATTTTTTATTTTTATTTATTTTTTGCACTTTTCTTGTTAAGCAAGACATATTGGTTGTCTAACACAGTATCACTCAGCCATTTCTGCCCGACAGACTTGTGTTTTATCGAGCTTGACAGTTACTTTTTTCATTTTTACATTTGTTCGAAGGAAATTTTCAGTGGGTTATTTGCCTTGTAAGGCGGTCAGAATTGCAGCTAAATATCTTTAGTAGAAGAAATGAGGTGAAGTCTTATCACTTGGCAGCAGTTTTCACATACATTTATTTATTTACAAGTACATACACTTTTTTGAAAGTTGGTATACATTTGAAAAATGCTAAATGTCCAGAAGTCTGTATTTTAGTAATTCCATTGGATGTTCATTAAAACAGGCTGTATAATTATAAAAATATAATATATAAAAAATATGTTTGTTTTCACTGACCAACTTGAGTATTTGTTAAGAGAAAATCTGATACAGGTTACATGCTGACACATGTTTGGGTGTCAAGATTGGTTAAAACAAAATGCCTGGTCTTTGCAAGTGAGAATGGGTTTTGCCAAAGAAAAAAGAATATACAATATCGACTTCAAAAAAATAATGTTGTTTGTATTTCTTGGAATCTTGAGAAGTCTTGTGCCTAAGGGCTGTAGGTGGAAACTGCTGCTAAATGTGCATGAGCTCCTAGACCTTCTAGTATATTTTTATCAAAAGCAAGTTTGAACAATAGAAATACACTGCAGTCCAGAAACACATGTTCTGTGGCTGTTGAGTAATTCAGGCTTTGAATGGAGAGGTTAAAAAAAAAAAACATTCTCCTCACTTAAAAAAAACCCCAAATCATTCTTTAGTATGGAATGAATCCATTAAACCAATCAGGATGAAGCCTCTCTAAGATCGTAGGAATAACCTTGCAGGAAATTTCACAAATCTTGAATGTGACTCTGTATTGTTTCTCCATTTTCCAGGGAGGATCTGGAGGGCTTTGTGTCCAGCGGCGTCCTCAACCACCTCAAGGTGTGTTTCTCCAGAGACGACCAAGAGCAGGAGAAAGAGGAGGAGAAGAAGGTTACCACTTCTGTCGCTCGACCCAGATACGTCCAGCACAACCTGCTGCTTAACAGCCAATACATCAGCGACATACTGCTCAAACAGAAAGGTTACATTTATGTGTGCGGGTAAGTGAACAGAACAAATCGAATGGAATTTCTATGTTGCCCTTATTTGTTTCAACTGCCGCGAACGTTAGAAAGACTGAAGACAGATCCTTCAGTACACACCTTTTTGTTACTTCATATAACTGCTTCCAGTCTCTGCAAAGGCCAAAGGTCATACAGCTGCTAAATGTGCACGACCTCACAGACCTCTGCAAGTCTTTCAATAGCAACTACAGTGTTTCGTTGATCATCACTGTTTCTACCTCCACACACGGCGCCTGTCCTTGACTGTTGTCCAGATCTGTTTCCTTCACAAAGTCTGGCTTGACTTCATAAAAAATAAAATAATAATTTTATTTGAATAATAATTTTACTTTCTGAACTTTGGAAATAGTAACTTCCACAAACAGAACTGTCTTTGTTCCTTTGTCCTTGAGCACGTTGAAAAGCACCAAAGTTATCCAACCTTTTTTATAGAAATGTGGTTTGTGCTTTAAAAAACGATCAGACTAATAACGTCATCCTCGACTCTACGCTGACAGAAAAGAATCATGACGACAACTTCCCTGATCAAATCCCAGGTGAAAGACTGAAACACTGTTCAGCCTGTCGTCCTAACAATTGTCACGTGTGTATTTAAAGCTAATGCTTCAGTGCCACTGAGCTGGCTTTTCATTGTGAGTGCATTCCATTAAATGTCAGTGGGCCACACTGCCTCACTGTAGTCTGTTTAAAACCAGTGTCGCAGATTAACAGCTCTCCGACACTCTGAAGAAAGGAATAGATAAATGTTCTTATAAGGATCTCAGCGGTGTGATGGATTAGATTAAATCTCTGACGACATCAGTGGCAACAGCAGGTGCTAACGTCACCTTATTGACTATAAGTAAAACTCTGAGCAGCGCCAACCAATCGCAGATGATTGGCAGCGCACGTGTGTGCCCGAACAGAGAACTGCGACAGAGTAAAGACACAGCATCAGATGTGACAATCTGGAGCCAACACCGAAGGAGCTGCATGATGGGAAAAGGAGAGACCAGGATGAACTTTGATGTGTCACTCGCCACCTTAACTTCACATCCCATCAGTGTGTCCACAGGGTGGATAAAATAAACTGACAGACTGCCTTTCACTGGATCCAGCAGCCAAAAAAAAGAACAAAAAAACTGTAATCATGTGGCCTGGACATTTCCACAGCCAAGGACAGGGAGCAAATTGAAAATGTGGCAAACTAGGTTTCCAGCACCGTGGAACAGACGCTGCCTGACATAAAATCCTTTCCAGACACCGTGAAATGGATCAGCATTGTGCATCTGTCATAGTATGATGTAATTTTGTACATAAAATGTGGCCTAATGGCACAGATGGATAAAGCAGGTTCTGAACACAATTGAAACCCTTGAAAAGTAGTAACTTTCACCAGGCTCGCTTTTAAAAAGTAGGGATTTAAGGCCCTTTGTGATAAAACTGTTGCCAACGAAAAGTCCAGTTTCCAACTACGGGTTAGAGTTGTCAAAAACTCAAGGTACATCATTACTTCACCCTCACACTGCAGTGCTTTCAAATTAAATGTACGGGAACCTTATTTTTGCACGTATAAAAAGTACTGGTGGTGAGTTTCTCATACCTCATGAAAACCTAAAATGATTGAAGGTTTTGATCTCTCTCAATGTAAAAGAACACCTGAGAAGTACGATTCAACCCTTAAGACAAGGCAAAAAAGCAGATTGTGACCTTATGGGAAAGATTTTTTTCAAAGATTTTCTCAATCTGAAACAGAGAGAGCCTGTAGAAGTGGTCAGACTTTAATAAAACCTATTTGAAGAAATTACCTTTTTATTCTCAAATTTATATTAGAACATTCTGGTAATTATGTTTGGACACATTGTTCCACCTTTTTATGTCATATTCTTTAGTAATTACATCATAAATAGGACAGACTGTTGTGCTCCTTTTATTTTATTTTTAAATGTCCTTCTTATTTGGTTGATGATGTTGAGGCTGGTGTTCATTTATTTATTTATTTAAATTTTCCAAGGTAAACAGATGTAAAGATTCCATTAACTTTATTGAGAAAGTAAATTTGGTGACACAGTCAGCTCTGCCCATCAGCAAGTAAATATATCTGTTGGGGATCACGACACCAACATCTGTTGTTTACACCTCAGTTTCACAGGCAGGAGAAAATCAAACTGGTCTTCCTGACTTAGTTGCTATAAAAACTAATTTGCAAATTCAGTCTACACTTCCACTACTCATGCAACACTTCATAATCTTTGGGTATTTATAGAATTAATATATCCTCTGCTCCTCTTTCTTTGACAGATTACAATGTTTTTGCCAGAACAAAGTACACAAGACAGCAGCGCTGTGAATCAAGTCGCTGTTATCGACAGCTATACATCAGAAAATCAAATTCTCTGTTCACTTTCCCTTGTCACTGTCAGACCCATCTTTGTAGTAAATCATTTTTAAAACATCCAAACTGTTTGAGTGGTTCAGTTACGAGACAAAAAGAAAAGAAAATCACTGTCAGATGATGGATCTCTTCCAATAAACTGCCACAGCAGCACTATAGAGATTTCAGCAATTTCCTCCCCGGACGCTCCCCTGAACTAGTGCCTCTCACTGGTTTTACAAATTATCAGTCTGCCACTGGGCTCGTATACACACAGCATATTCTCAACAAGAACATTTATAATTTTTCTTTCTATTTTCACCTATTATCTGTGCTATTTCCTCCCCTCTTCAGGGACGCCAAGAACATGGCTAAGGATGTCAACGAAGCCCTGATAGAGATGATCAAAACGCAGATGCAGGTGGATCAACTGGAGGCCATGAAGACGCTGGCGGGACTGAGAGAGGAGAAACGATACTTGCAGGACATATGGGCCTGACAGCCGATGACCAGATGAAGGCATTTGGAAGCATCCCCTCAGCTTCTTTACTGCGTGGGGAAAAAATAATAATAATAAAAAAAAAAAAAAAAAACATCAGCTTGCCTGGCTATAACTTCTAGTACCATGAAATCATGGATGCCGAGGCCTGGAGGAAGTTTACACCACCCAGGGAGACTGATACAGAATGTACAATGCTGGCCCGGGGATATCGCCGCACTACATCATCTTGGACTCTGCTGTTTGCACAGCAATGACCTTGGTCAGGGCAATAGTGTCGAAGATTGCTCCTGCGGTGTGAAAATGTGGTGTTTTGGCGTAGAAAAAGCCGCCTCTTGTCTGGCCAGAGTGTATTTACCTCCATCAGTTGTGATGTAGTAATTCAGCTGAGAGTGAGAGCCAACTATCGCTGCACTTTGGATGAAAACAGCATGGCAATCAAAAGCTGTTAAGCAGCGAATACACAGTAAATCGTTTGCCGTTCAGGGTCAAAACAACATTTATACTTTGTTTTCTTACTTTAGTTTTGTTTATTGTTCTTTTGCCAAACCAAGACACTGCCAGTCAATCATAACATACACAGGTGTAATATTATATCTAACTAAGAATATTTTGTTATTTACATGATAACATCCCTCAATTTCCATAATTTGACTGGTTTCATCCAAATGATTTTGTGGTTGCATTTTTTTTTTTTTTACTCTCATACCCTGTGGAATTTATTGATTTTTTTGGACATAAACAGGATTCATTGTTTGAGATCCTGTAAAATGGCAAAGAGAAATTTCCCCAAATGAAGTCCACAGAGAACGTGGACATCATTAATAATTTATCATTACACTGTGCTGAGTATTAAATAGACAGAGTGTGAATTTCAATGGCCATCAGCTCCGACCGGAGCAGTTAATCTAAATTTCTTGTGCTTGTCCGTCTCCTTACACACTAACCTGGCACACAGCCGGCTGACTCATCTCACAGACTGTGGTTAAAACAAACACAGCTGCTCCCTGTGTGATCAGGAATCTGAAGATATTTTTAAAGCGTAAACCATGTTTTTTTTTCTTTTTTTCCTTTTCCTTGCTTGTACGCAGGTATATTTTCGACCTTTCGCAGCTCATGTGAAGTTTGTGGGTGTGAACGTGGATGTTTTTCTTCCATGTTTCTGCTGCTGGAAATTATTTGAGAGATAAAGAGCTTTGATTGATTGGAGGTGATTGCTTTTTTTTTTTTTAAATCAGAGATGATTTGATTGTTCGGGGTGACTTTGGTCAGGAGATGAAAGCGTTCTCCGCTAATTGAAGGCTTTACACTGTGAGCTTTTCAGTGTTACACAGGTCCCTGGAGAGTGAGAGGCATCTCAGAATTAAATCTTCTAACAGCAGTCTTTTTATTTATCCTCCTGTTGGGAGGGAAGAGAAAAACATGTTTACAATCTCTCTGCTGTCTCTCTCTGCTGTAGATGACACGCCATTTGCTACATGTTTTTTGAACCAAGTAAACAAAACATTCACCGTCGCCCAAAACAATCTCTGATAGTGAATAATTGGTTTAATACAGTGCTGACAGTGGAGGAGCTGTCCTTGTGTTTGTCCAGGCTCAGCCGGCTGCTCCTCCTCACCCTCATCTCTCACTATCCTGCTGCTTCAACCCAGTCACAGGAGCGCAGAGGAGGACAAAAATCAAAATAATGATGCTCTATGTGCCTAACAACACCGCCACTCTCATCCTGCACACACACACACACACACACACTTTGTCGTTCTCTTACTGCAGGTACCAATTTGCAGTTTGAGAAATTAAAACTCTGTGTTGGTGTTGCAACACGACTGGAACTTTCATCAGCGACGCCGTTGTGATCGGCACTAGTGAATGATTTCAGAGCCTCGAAGTTCACTCTGAGCTGAACTGCTATTATTTACCTGTCTTATTAACATGCCCTCGTCTTCATTTAAAAAATGACCCAAATCATAAGATGGAGAGCCTGCCAGCTGCTTATGTCACCCCGTCCAGTGACCAACCAGGGACTGATGAACAGTTAAGTTATATCCTCATAATTAAAAACAGCCTCACAGCAGTCAGTTTTTGTCCCGCAGTGAGAGAGCGAGAGAGAGAGAGAGAGTGCTGTTGAGGTGGTCAGGAATAAATCACAGATGGAGGTCAGCACAACCGCAGAATAGTAGCACAGCCATGATGAATGCCCCTGCTTAAGGAGGTTTTAAATGAAGCAGAAAGATGTGTGCCGGAGATAATTACTGTTATTATGGAAGTGTTGAATGAGCCAAGTGGGGAGATGCACTTTGTGTCAATGAGCTCAGAGATTGCACTAAGAACCTGTCCTAACATTTGGCTTCCCTGTGCAGGGAATAGAAGAAGTGGAGGAGGAGGAGGAGAAGTAAAACCTCCTTCACTTTACTCTTTTCTAAGCTGTGTGAGAGACGACACTTCATTAGATAGAGGACAAAAGTCAAGTTCGTTTGACTCTGTTTTTTTTTTTTTTGCTTGCGACTCTAGAAGTACTGTACAGATCACTGTAGAATGAGTGTAAATACACCAAGAAATAAACATTATGAAAAATACATTGTCCTGTCTGAGAGATACAGTATGTGTGTGTGTGCCTCTGTTAATGTATGATTGACTCATTTCTTTTTAATGCCCAGCTTGACATAGTCCTACAATGACTAGTAGTCCATTCTAAATTCATTCTAATATTCATTCATTCATTCTAATATTCATTCTAAATAATTCATTCTAATATTTGAATTTTGGGAATCCCTGATGTGCAGCGTCAGTGAACGTCAGAGCTCTGTGCTGTATCAACCACAGGGTGTATATTTACTTTATCCCACCTTTAGACACATTTTTATTTTTGTAAGAAGAAAAGCAGAACCTGAAATAATGGATGCTACCAGGAATTTTGGACTTGACATGAAAAGAAGGTTTATGGGTGGAGGACTACAGCTGGTTCGCCTCTGACGCTATTTAACATAAAACTGCAATGTGATAGTATTTTTAACTATCAATCCTATATCTGTGAAAAAAGAACAATATGACAGTTGACAGGTAGGGGAAGCACTGAGCGCTCCGGGCCCCTCTTAATCACAGCCCCTAGAATCCTCCTCCTTTCCCCCCCAGTTTACAGTCAACCTGGGCCACTGGAGGCTCTTAACTAATGATTCTAAAAATATCAAATAAAAAGTAGTTTTTAGCTCTTTATCCAGCTCTTTATCAAGCTCCTAAAAAAAGTCTAGAAACCTTTGTCCTCCCAGTGGTCCACGGCCCAGATTTTTTTTCTTTAAACCTCCCTGTCCCCAAAGAACCCCAGCCTGCCTTCGGCAGTTTAAAGTTGTTCTAAATGAACTCCTGATTTTCTGCATTTGGATAAAATACTTTAAGAAGAAAAAGGTGGTATATTGTATATCTATGCAGTTGCTAATTGTATGCTGAGTGACTGCTACTTTTAATGTGTATGTTATAATGAATATCGTACCAAAGTACAGCACCACCAGGAGGAAAATAATTAGATCTTTCTTCCTGAAAATACTGGACTCCAGGATTAAAAAAAAAGCAGCTAAAGATTTTATTTTAATAATTGTGAGTTTCTAGAAAAGTTCACGATATAAAATGAACTTGTGTTGCACCGCCTCTGAGCCGCACGTCTATCACTGTGGCTGAGGATCTCATTGATTTCAAAGCCTGTGTGACTGTGTAGGAGTCTGCCTGTGTCAGAACAGTCAGCACAAACTGACGTCTCCTCCAGATTGTTCCAGCTCGGCCCTGTCTGTTGTTTTATCAGTTAAGAGGACATTTCCACTCTGTCTCTGCTACAGTCAATGACCCAGGAATGTCAGCTCAGCTGTTGATGTAGTGTTGGTGACAGGTCTGCTGTACACTCACGCGCACACACGCACAAACAGAGCCATGGTTTGCTTGTTCGCTACAGTCCCAGCTGTGTGGGAACACTTTAACTCCAGCATCTGTCGAGTGTTGGACGGGAGAAAATCCATGTTTTTCTAAAAAGGCTGCAGTGCCTCTATTGAATTTCCTGTTTTCACTGTAAGGTTGTGTTGTTCTGGTCTTTGTTTATTGACGGAGCAGTAGACGTTCCCCTGCCTCTGATTCTCTGAACAAACATTTGCTGTAATTGATGCTGGCAGGAGAAGAGAGCATTCAATAGGACCGTATTGTTCTCCCTTAGATCCAGCAGACCAAAAGAGTGGTACAAATTCTGAATAACTTTAAAAGTTTAAATGCGCCACATTAAATGTGACCAGTTTATTAAACATTCCCTTTGCAGATCTGGGGCAGAGAGAAATACACTGATCTTAAACTACTTGTTTCAGCACACATATTAATGATGTTTTTCCACGATTGATGCTGTTTCTGTCCTCATTAGTCAAAAAAAAAAAAAAGTTAAAAAAATGTTCATTTGGGCATTTTTAAACTTTACAAGAATAGATGAATACTTAGTACAATTTATTGCCTGCTCACTCCTGACAACCATAATGACTTATGCAAATCAGAGGTTAAGTGCTTGGATGAGACTTTTCAGCAAAGAAGGTTAATGTACAAGCAAGGATGGATGGCTGAAGGATGGAGGTAAGGAAGGATGGAAGGTTAAGTTGTTTGCTCTCCACATTCGTCTTTATTTGTTTGGTGGGATATGCTGAACACGTGTTACCATGGAGCTCAATCAATACGCCCTTGGAGAGCGGACCTAAAACTGCACATGAAGGAATAATTCTTTAAAATTAAACATTTTCTGCAGATTTTTTTTGGCACTGTGGAGTAAATGTGGAGACGAAACGAGGAGGCGTGAAACGACACCTTTGATTAACTTTGATCTCGCTCGTACAATTCTGCATAGAAAGGCAATAAGATGACAAAAACAGATTAGAATAAAGTTTGACGGAAGGATGCCAACAACAGGAGCCGAGCGACATTGTTATTTCCTCCAAACGCGTTTATCATTTGTGTTTCCGAGAGCACAAAATATTGTCATTACAGTTGTTTTGGTTGTTTATACCGAAGCGGCATCTCAAGGTGGTGACGCCGTCTTCTGATGTTGTCCTTGAAACTCCACTTTGTTGCTGCTGTACATACAAATCTGCTTTTACTTTAATGGTGAGCTGTTCTGATAATGACCACTAGTAGGTCACACAGCAGCCGGTGGAACAGAGAGAGCAGAAGGAAATTGGAATTGGAAGGAAAAGTTGAAATAGTGCAGCAAAGATCAAAAACAACGCCTCTTCAGATGCGTCATGCTGATGTTCACGAGATCCTTCAGGGTTTTGGGTTCTTTGAGTCTTACAGACCTAACCAAGGTTGATCCAGCCTTGGCTTCTATCCCATCACCACTGACCTACGGGCCACTCCTCCGTATCTAAAGCCATCTGGAGCTTCCTTTGTGGACTTAATGGCTCAGATGCCTTTTTTCCCCCCATAGTTATCTGTTAACTCCTGGTACTTTGCACAATTCTGTTCATTTATCTCCTCCATGTATTCTTAAGGGAAATGTACAATTCCAAGAGGATCCTTCTCCTGGAAGAGGGTTTACACAGCTCGTGCTACTTCCTAGTAAAAAGCCCAGAAGGCAGTTAGCTAACGGCTAATGCTTGTTAGTGAGAGATAACAGCAACAACTTCACCCTGCATTTTTCATACAGTTTGTAGAGATGAATTGTCTCATGAGGCCAATGTTAAATACTCCTCGTAAGGATGGTGTTCTTTCAGAGCAGTTTTCTAGTCCCTAGTATTTTTGGATGTGCCCTAAACTCTTTCTCTTCTTCCAGGTCTAAGCACAGGGAGAGAGACAAACACTGGAGACTGTGTCGGTTCACATTAGGACTGTCAAATGATTAACTCATTTTATTTGATTAATCAGAGTAGCTTTAGAATAGTCACAATTAATCATGATTAATTGCAATCCCAAGTTATGAAAACTTTTGATTTATTGATCTGAATAAATCAACATTTCTAAATGTAAAAGAAAGGTCCTACTTCGTGGTCAGGACATTTCTGACCTTGTCTCCTCAGGTCGACCCTTTACTTTCAGTGAGAACATGTGAGCAGACAGGACATCATGGAGGGAGGAAGGGGGGGGGGGCAGAGGAGTGACAGCTTAGAGAATGGGGAGCAGTACTTCTTCGTGCCCCTCTCTGCTCACATGGACCGTGCAGTTGAAAGAAGGCCTGCAGCTGTTCTGGTCTGTGGTCAGGGCTGTGGCTGCGCTCCAGCCCTGACAGAGATGATAATTCTCTGGTCTGGATCGTGCTTGTTGTCTACAAAATTTAAGATGTTTTCAGCAGCTCAGAGACCGTGCTTCAGGGAAGCAACGGGAAACTCAAACAGGTCCCCACGTGGACCTAAATGTTACGGTTGTTTCTGTGCAGGCGGAGGCAGGAGCGGTTTTGACGAAATCACCCGATTGCTTTTCAGGTTTAACTCTGGGTGAAGAGTTGTGGTACACGGACCCTGAGGTAGGATTAAACCTCCAGGATGGATTTTTAAACTCAGCAATTGAGTGTGTGATTAATCATCTTCCCATACAGTGACACCTTATGTGTTTTTAATGGCACTGCTGGGATTCCACTCGGTAATTACTGTTTCATTGAAAAATCTATATATACAATGAGCAATTACACGAGTTAAAAAAAGAAATTGTTTGTATTGCTTTGCAATAGCATTCAAGACAGGAGTTTCATCAGAAGAGTTACGTTCCTAGTGTGTTCTTTGCAGACTAGTTATCGAACCAACTTCAAACTCAGATATACATACACATGTACTAGGAAAAGTTCAAAAACAAAGTATATGACACAGGTTCTGGAACAAAATGCAACACCTAAGGACTATGACAAAAGAGGAACAGACACAGAACACAACAACTTCGCAGTGAGCAGCACATGGAGCAACAAGGTCTGTGTGTGGGAGGGGCTTATATGGACACGAGGCCAGGACACAGGTGGAACACATCAGCTAATCACAGTGGAGGGAAAAAACACAAGAGAGCAGGTGAAGGTGATGAAAGTGATGATGAAATGAGAAGAAACTGGCAGAGGGCAGATTTGCCAGATTTGATTGACAGTTCCCGGCCCAACTGTGACGTAAAATTTGATTCAACGAAAACCAACCCAACAGTTTCATATTAGCATCAATACCAGAGACGCTGCAGACTGACGATCAAATGCACAGGATGCAAAAGGCACTGCAACTCAGTAAATAAAATAAAATAAAATAAAAAACCTTTATATTTAATGCATCAACATTACAATGAATACATTCAAATGTTTTAATGTATTGTGCATTTTATTGCACATTAAGGAAATTACTATGTATTTCAGTATTTGAATTTTTTTTTCTTTTATATTTTTCTTGATCAGAGACTTAGATTAGGTGCAGTGTCTGAGTGCAAAATGAATGACAAATGTTTTTAAATTTGAAAAGCTTTGTAAGAGTTGGTTTTAGTTTTTGTTCTGCTCGAAAAGGAAAGTGGCAGGAACTACAGAAATCTTTGACTAATTTGGTACAATTACATAAGCCGGTGAAAGCGACCACATGCATCGACGGAAGAAGCAGAAAATTAAAACCAGATAATTAGGTTACGCTTGAATCGACATCTAAAGGTCATGTGAACAGGTTAATAAAGCCAGAAGCTTTGCTATTATAACCTAATAACTGTTGAAATGGCAGGTGTAATAAATGGTCATGGAGAGGAAGTCACTTTGTTACATGTGTAAATTATCTCGTCGTTTTTGCCTCTTTAAACCAGTTACTTTTGTTCCTAATCCGTAACCAGTGGACTGTAAAAAAGTAATATATGATTAAAGATGATGATGCTGTGAGTTGTCCTTTCCCAGCAGGTAAAAACAGCACATTTATCTCTTGACTGTAGTAAGTGATGATATATTTGTGTCATAATTAAATGCAAAAATGTGCAACCTGCAATACCCGGCCCATCTGGATGACTGATTTCTCTAGTCAACATGCCCAGGAGCAACCAATTTTAAGCAGCAGATATGTCTACACACAAATATATAATTCCCACTGCGGCTTTACGCTCAGTCCACTTGCTGAGGCTGGTGATTTGTCCCCGGTTTTAATTTCTCCCGTATACTAAAATGACACGTTGCTGGCTCACTTTATTACAGCTCAAACTTGTTCAATCCAGTGCGGCGGTTTTAAATCTTTCCAGCCGCAGCACACTGCTGGTTTTCTCTCTCACCAGGTTTTTAATTGCAGTGACTATTACCCCGTGATTCCAGATGTGAGGCAGTCCACGACTGGGTTAAAACACTCCTTTAGGACTGGGATCCAAGGTTACTGCTCCAGTCACACTTCTGTTTCCCTTCACTTTACAGTCCATCATTAAAACTAATAAATTGGGAAGGCTGGCGCTCCTTCTGTCCTTTAAAAATAGTCACTATAATGAAAAGTCAACTGCTGTTGGAGTATGCAATATATTTCCCCAGAGAGTTGCAGTGCATGCCTGTATATGCATGTTTCTCCCGCTCTCTTCCCCCTTACTCTCCCTTTCTCTCGTGCACACGCCACTAGACAACTGCTGAAGCCTAAATTTCGCTGTTTACCTGCAGACCGACTCGGCTTCCATGATAAATCATCATCTGTGACAGATATCTTGGGGTTTTTCTGCAAGCTCATGAACCTCACCCTCAGCAAGGGATACACTGAGTGAGATGTTTGAGCGCTAAAGTGTATCGTCAGTAAACCTCTGAGGAGTCTGGTTAAAGGCTGGAAGGCAAAAAAGTTATTTTCCCAAATATTAGGTTGAAAGAAAATATACTACGTGTTTGTCGAAAAACTTTTGGTATCTGAATATTTGTTGTTAATAAACGTATTATAAATAATTTGCGTCCATCTTTGAAGTGGACATTGACTAAGAACAGGCTTGTGTATCAACCCATGGTATAAAAGGAGCATCAACCAAAGGATCGGTCTTTGCTTGACTCATTCCAAATTTTATGAACTTAGTTCATGACTATCTCAAAAACAAAACTCTTCTGTGTAAGACCGACTTCCACCATGATGTCCCTGAACTTCCTGAGTGTTTGTCTCAAATGCTCCTGCTTTTCATTCTTTACCCGACGACTGTAGCTCCACGAGCATCTCCAGAATCATCAAGTGTGCTGATGATACCGCCATCATCGGTTTGATCACAGATGGTAATGAGACGAGCTACTAGGAGGAGGTCATGGCAACCTAACATTAACATTCTGGTCCAGAGCCAACAACCTCCT
>NC_024309.1:5028603-5049532 GCF_000523025.1 Cynoglossus semilaevis | reverse complement strand
AGGACCCAGAGAGAAGCACACAACCCCGCAGTGTGTACTTCAATGGAGTAATATTGAAAAGAGCTGCCTGCTGCAGGTTCTCCAGGAACATCAGAGAAGATCTCGGCTCCGCAGTATGAACAGGTGTCCGCACCAGAAAACTTTACAGCCTTTTGTTTGACATCACCACAGCCTAGCTACGCAGCTGCACCACCTGAGAATGCACATCTTTGCTGAGGTCCAGAGCTGCCCACCGTTAACAGCCAGTGATGCAGAAGTAAGGTCCAGTGGATTCTCTCTGATCCCAGCCGTGACCTCTTTTTGCACCCATCGTCCGACAGGTCGTACAACATTATCCAAACCCAAAGCAGAAGGATCAGACGCAGCTCTTACCCACAAGCCATCATCCCGCTGAAGCCCTACCGTACCTACGCTCAGTGAAACACAGATCACTTGAAAACTGCCTCTTACTGCAAACAATGTCCTCAACCATGTGGCTGCTCATATTGATGTAATAACATGTTCATTCTATTGTGGTGGTTTTAATGTTTCTGTTTTACCCATGGTTTCAAAGCTGTTTTTTTCATTTAATTTATTTCTACATTGCCTACATTATATGTCTGTTCAAATATTGTTCAAGCACAGGATTCTGAGGACAACAGAATTCAATTTCTGGTATATTATTCTTATGTGTCCCAGTATATGACAATAAATAATCCTAAACCTTATATAGAATCTCTTGTCTTTGTAAAAATAGAAGCTAAGGCAGTTCTGGTAAGGTTCCACTTACACCTCCCTGCAATCTCCTCACTCTGATCAAAATCCCCGTTTATGTTTTCCAACTGTTTGTCACATTCAAATTGAACAAAAACGTGACGTTTTTCCCTGTATGTTGTTTAAAGAGTTTGAAACCTGTGTCCATTTTTTACATTAACTAGGAATGTGCAATATCTAATTGAAATTCTTGTCTTCATACCTGAAAAACATGTGCCAATCCAAACTCCATGACAGCTACTGTATTTACCACAACCAACTGTGCAGCAATCAGCCACTGGGCTATTGGCATAAAAGCTCTGCTCACTTTCTGTCCAGATGTCTGTGGTATCTTTTGCAAGTTTTCATTTTTATTTATTTATTTGATCCTTGTTTTTAGTGATATCTTTTCTATATTTCCTACTGCACCACCCTATTGCCCAAACAGCGCCACCTATACCTTTTATTTCATTTAAATTGATCCCTCAGTAATGTATGGGATGGATGTAGCCCAATTGGTAAAGTGTGTCTATTATTTTTATGTTTTAACCCATTCTTCATTTTTGAACTTGACAAAAACAACATAACATATAAATATTTACAGTGAGTTTGTCTGATTTCATCCACCTCAAGGTTGTATATCCCATCTTATTTTCCCAGATGTCGATATTTAAGTTCTTGTTTTGGTCGTACACGACCTGATCCTGAATATCATTTACAAATTTGAGTCCAGGGCCGAGCTGACCTTCTGTGTTTCACCACACCTTATTAGTTCTCATCTGGCTCAGGTTGGATATCAGACCATTAGCTGAAATTAAAAATCAGATGTCCCCAAATTCCTGCTTGAATAACTCCATATCAGAGGTAATTATAATTGGTCACATTACATCCGGCTGCGGCAGCGTTAATAACCTCCGCCCCCGCCTGATGATATTATTTTTTTTCTGACTAAGAGTTGGAAGTTTGGTGAGTGAAGTTGTGCAGCACTGCTTTAACAAACTGAAGCGGCCATTGAATCCAGATGAGATCATTACTTTAGTCTGCAGACTTTAAAAAGGTCACTGCTGATTTTATTTTATTTCTTTCAGACCTGGTTGTTGTCATGCAATCTGTATCAGCAGAGGAAACATCCAGCGGCGGAAGTTGATGGAATACACTGCTGCAGGTCTGGCAACGCGGACTAAAAGAAAGACTGCACTACAAAAACTATTGTTGCTGTAATGTAATTGTGCAATTTAACTCTCCGTATGACTGCCTGAATGTTCCCACCAGGACTAAGGTAATAGTTCCCAAAAACCATCGGGTCCAAGTGTTCTTTAATGTTTAGCTTTTCTTTGTGTTGTCCTTTTCATAGACAAAATCTATATTTTCACATAACCTCAGGGCCAAAGACTAATGTTGGGATGGTTATGTCAACCAATAAGGTGGGTAGAAATGCTCTGTTTTTGCAAATCAGAATCATACATAATAACAACTCAAATGCATAATTCCAGGAAAGAGGTGAAGTAAAAAAAGAATTTATTTAAGTCCAAAGTCACCAGAGACCGGAGGTGTGAGGAATTTGGCCGCATCAACCTCTAGAAGGAACCCTGTGATGGACTGTTCAACTGTACAGGGTGCAAATTCCATCCAGGTACCACAGTTGAACCTGGGGCCCTACTTTAAAGCTACCTGCTCTAGTTTATTGTAAAGCATTTTGTAACTTGGTTAAAAGTAGTAAATGAGTAGTTTTCTTAATGTTAAGACACAACTCCCAGGAGTGTGGCATATATTTGTGCAGTATTTCTGGAGATTAATAAAGCATAGATCCTACAAAGAAACAGTATAATCATATAAAAATGCAAAGTGATGCACAGGAACGCACCAAATGAAGAGAAAATAAACATATGAAGGTCTCTCTCTGTGTTCCACTTTTAATTAGAACAACATGCAGCTCCTGTCCTCTTTTTAAGGTCTGGAACTATTTATTTATTTATTTTGTTACCAGGTCTGTAGAAGCACATTTTTTAACAGTGTTTTTAGAATTCAAACTTGGAGGACAAAAGAGCGTGACCTTTTGTGCTAGCAGCACTGAGAAAAGTCAGGTTTGTTTTCCCTGCAGTATCTCCTGGCCGGAGAACAAAGAGTTCACAGTGACACTCCAGACTTGCTGACGTCTGTAGTGGCACAAACATACATCAAACGCCGCACATATACAACAAGCCCTCTGCCTGTGATCCCTGTGAAAGATTACATCCACATTCACTCTGGAAATGCTTGCTTCACTCACCATGTGATGTGAAATCTTTTGACTCCCATGAATCAATTCAGACTCCATAATTTAGTTGAGGACCAGATTCTCTGCCTGCTAGTTCATCTCTTAAATCTGTTTCAAATAATGCACTTTGGTATCAAGTCTATCTGTCAGAGCCAACTCCTGAAAACACACGGCATCAAGGTAATTTGCTCCACCTGACTCTGCATGCCAGGAGCCAGCAGCACGCCTCATTTGATGATTTGACTCAGCTGCACCTGGAGGTATGATCTACGGCTTCCCTTCCTGCTGGTAACATGCGTCAATCTTCCAGCCGTGGTAAAAGTTTAGAAATTGACAGAAAGTTGTGGTTGAGTGCTGCAGAACAAGAAAAGTGTCAGAGCTGCAAAGCCCACGGCGTCTGTAGTGGTGGTTTTAAACGTTGCCCACGACAGTCGTGGGGTTAGGAAGTGGACGACATACTGCAGCTGAGAGGGCAACGAGGTATTAATGCATTACTTACCTGGGAGCTGCCCTGAACAGACACAACCTCACCCGGTGTGAGCTGCCCTTGTTGAAGCATGAAGCGAGCTAAAGCAGCTAATTATGAATTCCTCTGAGTGGGGAGGAAAATGAGATGAGGGCAGGTGGTAGGCACACAGTGATAATCCAAATCATATGCCACTCAAACACCTGCAAACCGGACCATCCATCCAGGAGCCTGTTTAAAGGCGGACTCTAAATTCATGTTCATTTTTTTTCATCAAATGGGAAAAGTTGACAAAATCAAACTGTGAATATTATCCTTCCGCCTCTGAGGTGAAAGAAAACTTTTTAAAAAAACCTCATTGGTGAATTTAAATCAGGAAACAAAAAATCAGACGTTCAATAAGGGCCAATTAGCTGCTAATGATCATTGTAATAATTTGGAGTGGTATTCAGGTAATGTGAGCTCTGTCGGCATTTGAAGATAAAAATTCCTCCAGCAGCCGCCTCTGAGCAACACACAGTGAATCATGTGAGCTCCAGTCTGCTGAGTCCGAGGAAGAAGCAGTGAATTAATGAGAATATGGTGTCATTATACTGGATTTTTCCACATAATTATTTTAAACCCAGACCTTGTACATTCTAATAAATACTTCACCAAATCCTAGTAACTCCAGAGTTACTCCAAAGATTTCGACCTGATACTGAACACACATACAGGAATAGGTGTTGAAGAGTAGGTAGTTCACAATAACCTGCAGTACAAAGCTAATATCGGAAACGTATTATAGTCACACTTAGGTTAATTGCGCAAATGGCCGTTCTCCTGTGACCTCAGACCTCGCTCTGAATTTATTTTTACAATTTTGCCTCCTAATGAGCCTCAACAGAGCAACAAGGTGTGAGTGAAAAAATACAAATGACTTAATTAACCGTGGTCCAAAGACCTCGTAGGATTGTGGCCTAGGAAAACACAAGAACAGACAAAACACAAGAAAAAAAAAAGGAAATAATTTACAAAAATGCAAAATCCCTGCAAACTAACTAAACATATAAATTAACAGAACGAAAAAAGCCGCCACATTTTCATATTGTGGAGCCACAAGCCTCTATCGTGCATTCACCATGAACACAAACCAATATAGCTAAGTGCTTTATAAATACATAATATCAGCTTTTTTTATGCCAAAGGTAAAACAACTGACCAATCACTGCACAGTGGTGCCATGTTGACCTACGATTCTTAATATTTGTCGTGTGTTTTATTGGGTTAAAATATCACACGAATTATTGATATTGGTATACAAACAAAAATTTTTTTTAAATGGTAATCAACTCCTCAGGAGAGTGGATATAGTATCTTGTACGGTTGCAAAAAACCCAGGGTTCCATACACAGATAGATGGATAGAGAACTTTATTGATCCTGAAATGGAAAATTAAAACTGATTTCATTTGATTGGGTGATTAGTTCAATTCCCAAATTGAGTTATCCATATGTTTGCGGCGTTTTCAGTGTGTGGTAATTTATGATTGGTTTTAAAATAGAAAGCAAGATAATGAAAAATTCCAAAAATATTACATTTTCGCATGTTTCTATTTTCAGTGGAAGAAAGAAGAAGAGGAAGGTGCACATGTGCATGAGAGAAATGGAGAGTGGAAAAGTCAACCTTGGTGTAGTCCTCAGAGAGATAATTGCTGAGGCCAGAGATGGAGGCTAGGTGACTAATGAGGCCAGTCGCTAATTAGCTGGGGTGTCACTGGCCTATCTTCTTTCACATGCCAGATCGTGTGTGTGTGTTTCTGCATGTCCTTCTGTGCGTGTGTATATGTGTGCGTATGACACGATAGTCAATTCCACCAGTTCACATTATGTCACTGCTCTCTGTGGCTCCACAAGAGCTGATAATTTATTATCCCTTCACCCCTCATTCTCTGCACACTGACACTGTGTAATAAGGTTGCGAGAGGCACGCCAGCAGGGAAGTGACTTGCCTGCAGAGCCAGCAGTGTCATGCATGTGCTGCCATTGTTGTAAAAGCCACAGTCCCCAGAAAATGCGTTGGCGTATTTCCATATATGCGTGGTGTTCCTATGGCACCCAAAGCAGTAGCCTGAAGCTACAGCTAATGTGACGTCTTCGTGGACTTTTTCAGGGCATAGAGTTCATTCTGTGGCTTTAACCTCAGAAACTTTTCTCACAAAACATCAGACGACCTTAGTGTCCATCAAACATGCAGCCTTCTCTCTCCAGGAGCTGCTGGTGGTCCTTGAGGTACCTTCAAAAGCATTCCACTATCAGATTAATCACCAACAAGCTGATGTCTGTGCGGTTGGCACTGTACAGTCCAATCTAACATCGCGAGGCCGCCTTTGATTCGCCGTCCAAACTGCATACTTAGTGCATTTGAATCTAGAGGATTTGGAGTTCTACCAGATTCAGGGACCGGCTGAACGCTCCACGCCTTTGTTCTTTCAGCCTCAGCAGTGATAAAAAAACAATAAAACAGTTTTTCGTCGCTTGTCTGGCTGTAAACACACATTTAGGCACGAGGCACCAAGTGCGAGGGTGTCTTGCAGGCCAATATGCTGCTGCTGCTGCCGTGTCAATGCTGCTCAGGCACAAAATTTCAAATACCAAAGTGTGACAGGGAGCGAGGCAACACTTCAGCGTCAGAGACAGTTTGAGAAATGCCATCTGTGTCTCTGTGATGTCGATGTAATTAGTTCACCTCCCTCTTTCTTTGTCTCCCTGATCACATCTCAAACAGGTTAAATGTTGCAGCGTTGAGATTCTACTCATGGGACCTTGGCTTCAGGAGAAGGAAACTTTACTCGCCTAGACCTTCAGCTATGACTCTGGATATGCTGCTGTATTTCTTCTTTGAAACTCAGTTCCTCGGCAGAGGAGGAGGAGGAGGTGAAGTCGGAGCAGGTAAATAGACTTCACTGTGATTGTTATGGAAGAGAAAATGGGAGACATTCTTATATCTCTCAGTGCTTTAAAGCCATTAGTCAGTGTTTGAGAAATATTCTGAACACTTAAGGTTTTAATGAACATGGTTCACCTCTGTGTCTGTCTATTGTGCAATGTTGAATTAGAAAAATCACACTGCCGACACTCATAGTGAGCCAGGAAAGAGCTGAGTGAGATATTTTGAATCAGGCCCTCTTCTTAGATCACATAAGGAGGAAAACTATAAATCACAGGAAATGAAACTTTATGTGTGGCACGTTTTACAGGAGTTTTATTAGGATTTTATTAGGTACTTTGGGATAAAGCCATAATTTTCCTTCATGTCAATGTGATATTTTCTGTTGTCTGCTTTTGCAACCGTCCTGTCACTTCAAAGCTGGAACTTGATGACATTCAAACCACTTCCATTGTCTCGTGGCAGGATAAAGACGTATGAAATAATAAGCCTGGCCCCTCCAGCCTGTGCCATACCAAGGTGCTTTGAAATTTATGTGGAGAGTGTTCTTGATCAAAATGACCTGATACCGTCCGTCCACACTCCAGCGGCATTGAAATTGTCCTTCTATCATCGGTACAGTGCCATCATAATGAATAGGTATATTCACGAAGGTGCCGGTCTAGTGGATGCCTATTTCGCCTTGGGAGCTCGGGTGAGATATGGACAAAGCAAAACCCTTTTAAGTGTTTACTGAAGCTGACTTTACGCCTGAGCTTTGGCAAGTTGTGCAGTCAGTGTGAAAACACAATGAAGAAATAACATTGATGAATCTTTTTAAAAAAGAAAATGCACCGACCTGTGTTTTATATCATATATGACTGTTATATTAATATAATAATTCAGCAAAAAACCAAAACAAAAAAAACCCAAAACAAATGACTTGTTTATGTAATAGCCCCCATATTTAATGTGTAAAATGGTGCAATATATTCAAAGTACATCTGACATTATCCTGGAAACATAACAAGTCATAATTATCTGACTCACCCACTCACCCACTAATCTGGAGTGTTTAATTTATGAGAAATGCTCGTGATGCATACAGAACAACACAGAAACACGTGAAAGCCTTACAATAATGAAGCAGCTTCTCACTCGGTTCTCACTGCTCTGATCATTTCTCTGACAATCCCTTGGTTCCATCACTAGTTTTTTTTCAATTAAAACAAAATACCAGATATTGCTCAGAGGTTTGTCCGTTGTAGCAGTCATGGCTTTACAGACTCAAAAAACATGCTCATTAAAGGACCGAGTTGATTGGACACTAAACAAACCATAGGTGTGAATGTGGGCATGAATGGTTGTTTATTTTCTATATGTGGTCCTGCAGTGCCAGCGCCTGCTCCGTACCTGACAAAGTAATAGGCGGTAGATGATGGACAGGTGGATATTTGCTGTTCCCAAACCGTGCCTTTTCCATAGACTTACAAAGTTACCTGAACCGGTGTATTTGGTGTGTATTTAAGTTTGTTTGTTATTTTACACAAAAGGTGAGTAAGTTTTTCCCAGACGCAGGCACATTTTGGGGTCGTTCCTCCACAGGCCATTTCACCTGGAATAGAGTCTTAGCACTTTGACCACAGTGGCAGGGCTGTGAAAGGGAGCTCGAGCGAGCGATAGTGATTACTAAACACAGTGAAAAGGTCAGTCAATATCTAATTGCTGTGTCAACTGGGTCTTTGTTCAAAGCCTAAATATTTAATATTCCCATTAAACATTCAGAGGTGCTGTGGACTGGTATCAGATCAGAGTGTTGTGTTGGGAGAGATCTCATTAAACACACTTCATAATGAATGACATCTTTCCTGTTATTAACAGGCTCCTCAGCACGTGCACTCCCTCACACCTCCAGTAGGGTTCACATTGTCTCCAGTGTGTCAGAGGAAACAAGGAAATGATTTTTTTCACCCTCTTCTTCACAGCGGGGTGGAAGATAAAATAAACTACTGACATATCTTCTCTGCTGTCGACATAGAAAGGTGGTAATGTATTAATTTGAAGTGACTTATCTCATAAACACCGTTTGCCCCCCCACTCAGACTATAGAACAATTATAATACTAATAATTAATATGTACATTTTTATTTTTACTTTTAATATCTTTTGCTTTTCAGAATCAGAACAATCCTTATTATCCTTACAATCCTTATTAGTACAACTTTGAATTTGATTCCAAATAGAAACATCCAGGCTGGTAAAATGTAAACAGTAATTATCAAAAATGTATGGGATGAATAAGGTAAGATGTAAAACTGTGCATCTGTAAAGTATTTGACAAGTACTGCGAAATTCAATTTTGATTGCGTGAGATAATATCAATTTTTTTTAGAAAAATTCTGGCAAAGGATAAAAACATTTGTCCATGAGATTGCATGCAAAAATGAACAGTACTTCTCACAAAAGTAAAACAATTCTAGTCCTTCATTAAAGTGCATTGCCCTCCACAGTCCTATCAGCTGTAGGTCCATGTGGTTCTGACAGAAGCTGGAGCCGAGAGAGCAGACAGAACTGTGTCTCTGAGTCACGTGCTGTGGAGCAAAGTTTGTCAAGCTGGATTAACACTTACAAGCTCACGAGGAGGAAAGCAATTAGTTGTGTTAACTCTGATATCCAGCGTTACGTCCCTTGACAACTCTGTGTGTGTGTTCTTGTGTGTGTGTTTTTGGAGCGGGCGAGAGAGAGAGAGAGAGAGAACAGATAAACAGTTTTCTTTACCTCCAGCCTGACGTGGCGTGTGCAGCATAAAGACAAACACACAACCAGTAATGAGGTAACATAGAGGATGTGTGTGTGTGCACGTGTGTGTGTGGGTGTGAGAGAGAGGATGGCTAATTTGCAGAGCAGACCGTAACTCAATTTTTTAAACTCCAATGCATCTGAACTATCGTACCTACCATAGAACGCTGTGACTTTCCTTTCAATTAAAAAAAACAGATATGGGGCGAAATAACGTAAAACTCTGCAAAGTGAAGGGTGAAGGTCGTATTTCATTTTATATTTGGGCTCATGCCACAAAGGTCAGCCTTCTATTTTCTTCTCTTCTCACGCCGACCCTAATGCTACGACGGTTTTATTAAGTTGAGCAGCTGAAGGTGTTCGAGCTTCACTGGGAGTTTTCAAATGATGACAGCAATATGTGAGAGCGTGTTTAAGGTATTCACCTCACACAGAGAAAACTTAACAGACATGAAACTTCTCCCAGACCGACCCTCCACCCCAAGAAATACACTCACACACATCCGAAACTTCTGTTCTCACTTTTTTTTGTCTCATGTTCCTCTTTTTTCAGAAGCTCACAGTTACTCAGATGTTGTTTCCGTGCAGCAAGGTCACCTCTCTGCCGGCATTCATCTCTTTAGGCCTCACACTGTCACCGTCCCCCCACCCTTGCACATCCTCTCCATGCACCACGCACACACACACCTCAGGTTGTAATCAGTTTACTTCACATGTTCCATCCCACCCTGCTGTACCTGACTGACTGACTGACAGCTGATCGTCGTGACTGGCCTTGTCAGTATTTGTACCAGAAAAAGGAGGGAGATGGAGAGAGAAAAAAAACTGCAGCATGTGTGTTTATTAAAGACAATTACAGTAGAACAGGCAAAAACTGGATCAAGAAAGAGAGCAGGCAGGAATAAAACAAGGAGACGACAATAGATCAGACAAAAGACAAAACACTGGCAGAACTAAAGCCGACAACAGCGACAGAAGACACAGAAGAATGTCAAGCTTTGTGGATTTCATGGTCCAGATTGTCCTAGTGGACTCCAGTCCTGGGTTAGATCTCCAGGGCCCAGTGTGGACAATCTGTGCTCTCTGGTCAGGTCTGCAAACGTGACTATGAACACAGAGACATTCTAAACAATAGCCTTAATTAATCTGATGCAATTTAAGCGTAAAGTGACAGCAAAGGATCCCAAACACAGGCCTCATTAATTATGATGCTTTTTTCAAGAGGAAGCTCATCACCAAACAAAAAAAAGTTTGAATCTCATTTATTTCCCTTTGATTTTGTTTATGACAGTTTATATTTACCCAAAGATATTTAAATGCCAATTAAATAAAAACACAAGTGCTACAATTAAAACAATAAATCCTTATTTATTATCAGGGAACAATACCAACACAGAAACCCAGAACAAAATTAGATGCAGGGGGGCTCCATCTTCATTCCAGGTTAGGTTGTATCAGACAGGGCATCCAGTCTAAAAAACTGTGTCAAATCTCTATGCAGTGGTGCCCCCTGATGGAGGGTCAGGCCTAAAGTGGTTTGGTGGGAAACTAGAGTTACATCGATGTATGACAAATTAAACTGCTCAAAAAATGACACCCTAGCATGTGAAAGTGCAAAGACATGCTCTGGTGGTCTTGTTTCCACGGTAGGTGACGAGGGGTTAAAGACATTTTGAAAATTTCAGGGAACTCCACGGACCTCTGACCCTCTTACCTCCACACCCCACGTCTAGTTTACCCCCTTCATTATTGCCTATTTTTAGTATTTCAGTTTTTCATGTTCCGTCCCAGGTTGGGTTGCATCATGAAGGGCATCCGGTGCAAAAACTCTGCCAAACTCCTGTGCGGACCACCGCTGCGACGACCCCAGATAAGAGGGACAAACTGGAAGTGATTTCAGGTTTCATCTCTATTTTTGTGGTTCTTCTTAAGGTTTTAATTTCTTTTTTTTTAATTTTTGGCATTTGAGCAATCTTATTTGAGTGGAGCTCAACAGTCTCCTGTTTTTAATATGCTTGATTGATCTGTTTTGAAACACAGAGGCGTTGATATGCAGCTCTTCGCTGCCTTCATATCCACTGAACCTTTTTATTGTTCAAACAAATTAAAACAGAAGTGAATTATGAAAAATGTTGTTCTCATAATATGTTTCTGTTCATCAATCATCAACATTTGTGTCGTAAAGTATTGTAGTTTTGATGCCGTAACACGTGGCTCCGCCTTCATCTGCACATCTCCAACTCCAAACTCAGACCAAGAAGATTTTCTGGCTGAGTATTGTTGTAGTAATTGAGACACTGTCAGCTCAGCCACCTTTAACAGAAGACTTTCTTTTATTTGTGGAGTTAAAAATATATATGTTTTTTTTAACTCCAGGATCACGAGTCTGAGTCTGACCACCAGCAGGAAGTAGCAGGAGTGCTTGAAGCTGACGATGTGTTTCCTGCTCTGCCTCCATTATTTGCTAATGATGAATTTCCCCTAATGGTCGGTCTCTCCTGTGCTGTTCTGCGGTGCTCACAATGAGCCTCTTGTTAATTGGCCTTTTGACAGTGATGCCCACCCACTGGTGGCCAACTGGGATTTGATAAATGAGGTGCTCACTTTACTAGCACTCCTTCCATGCTCCACATTCTCAGAGTTGAGTGAAGTGGGTGTTTGTTTTTCCACTGCGCTCCATGAAAGGCAAAGTACGCTTTGATGCACACAACCACTCTGAAGAACCGCAAGATGGACGCTTGTTTTGTGAGCGTGTGCATGAGTGACTTCGGACTTAAAGGCAACAAAGTTACTGAAGTCTTATAGCTCCTAACAACCTTTGTGGTTTTGTGCACTTTTTTTTATTCTTCTGTTAATATTATGCCTTTTCTGCACAATTTGGTTGCCATTATATATATATACATATATATATATATATATACTGTATATTGAGAGTGCACTAAAAAAAAAACAAAGATAAAATTTTATAACACAGAAGCTCTGAGAACCATCATGCACTGCAGCAGTAGATTTACGCCCTGGCACGACTTTCAGGCTCATTGACAAATATCAACCCAGTCGACCGAATCTTTTACCTGTTTTATGGCTTTACTGCTGCATCCTGGAAATGTACAAAACATCAACAGCTTCAGGCTCTGACAACCTTTTTTTTCTCAAACTCAGCTTTTTCCTTTGAGAGTATTTATCTGCACATTTGGACTTAGGTCAGCACTGACAGGCCCTTAGCACCTCCTCACTCACATTGCGGATTGATCTGACAGCGTTACCAGGCATTGCCTGACTCCCTCTACTGTACACTGTATGTAACTTAACGTCCATACATACAACTTAACGTAACATAACTGTTTGTAACTTTTCTTGCAGAGGCCAAGGAAACCAAGCTAATCAGAATATCACATTCATTTAATAATAATAAAAAAAGTTGTCTCCTTCTCTTGCTCGTTTAATGATGTATAAAACAGCGCCCCTCTGAATGTTATGTGGTGAATGAGTGTTGAACACATGGTACTGCACTCTGTTGTCTTTGAGGAAGCAAATCTTAGTTGCCTGGAAATTTCCCCCGCACCCTGTGCCTGACACTCTATTGTTATTCCTAGGGAGTGCCTATCAGAGGAATATTATTTTATATTATCTGCTAAGAAAAGTGCTAAGACAAAGAGTTCTTGTTCTTACCTTTCCTGTACCCTCCACACTGTGGAATTATTTCAGTTTTTAAGCTATGCTTAGGGAGCATATTCCACTAGATCCTTCTGTTTAACTCATCGCTGCTTCCTGTGTATTTTTGCCTCATACATTCTCACTTCTCTCTCCCTCTCACCCTCTTTTTCCATTTACTTTTAATTCCGTCTCCAATGTTCTCCGTACATTGTGGTTATTTCCACTCCCGTGCTGAATCCCAGCCTTTGAGCAGACTGATCTAGGAGCTCTCCATGGTACTAAGCAAACGCCTGTTGTTCTTCATTACAGCAGAGACACGGCCTTAAGGCGGTGGCTCCACTGGTCCCATGGTGGGGCAATAACTGACGCCCTTGATGAGATCGCCCTGTTGTTTTAAGCATCATCAGCAGATGTGATGTGTCAGTGCATATCCAGCATGGGTGGATATCTTTGTTTTTTTTTCTCATGCCGAGATGTGAATATTTTATTTTGTTTACTGTCTTTTCTCCGAAGACATTATGCAGTCTGGCACTGTACAAACTCCGGCGCCACCAACCTGCCTGAGGACAGATAACTCTGCCAGAATACTTTCAGTGTTCTCTATCACCTTGTATTCAAGTTTTACAGTCGCCCCAACTATGCATGGTGACATTGCCCTCCGTAAGACACACCAGGAGTTTCGGGGTAGGACGAGTCAGAGTGTGCGATAGAATCTCAGAGGACAGCCGGAGCAACGGAGGAGGTGTGTGTCCTCTGGTCTTTCTCCAAATCCTGTTTGGATGGAGAAACTGATTAGAGAATCCTAATGTGAAGACCAAATCAGATCATGTCGGCCGCCCCCAGTTTGATTAGGGATTAATTGTAATAGGAACCAATCCTCCCCGGAGTGGAGCGAGAATAACCGGGGTTAGAAATCTGCACACTCTCTTCTCATCCTCCCTCTTCTGTCTTTCTTTATTTCTAATTATTCTGCCTTAATGCTTTTTTATCAAAGGCAGAAAGAGGGGGGAAAAGTTGCTGAGCAGCCCTCCATACTAATTGCTTATAATAGCAAGCGTTCCTGACTTGCTTGAAACATCTAATGCTGCGGTGCTTATTTATCCTCCTGTTTTATCTTCCTTGCATGACCTCAGCTGCAGTAATGGAGACGCAGGTCATTTTTTATTTCAAAGCGAAGCTTTACTTATTTTAACATTAGATGGAAATTCTAATTCTCAAAGTAATAACCTTGTTAAACAGTCGGAATGTCCAGATAACATGAATACAAATTATCATCTTGAAACCACAACACGCATAACAATATTCCGACAAGGTGAACGGAAACTAAAGTTCTTTTGAAAAATGTTTGCCACATCAGTTAGTACCCAGGACTAAATGAGAACCACAGAAGTTTACAAATTAGAAACAAACACGCACATGAATCTGTCCCAGTTTGCTTTTTATGTTTTTGATCAAAGAGAGTTATTCTCAGCGCTGCTAATTACTAATGGTGGCCATTGTCAATTAGTGCTTCCATGATTGGGTGTAATTAGAAATGGGTTAATGATTTTATTTATATTTCGTCATATTATTGGGCTCTTCAAAAAACACAGAAACACAGAAACATAAAAAACATTTTAATTATAATAAAGACCACACTTTCCTTTTGAAATAATGATGCTGCTGCTTAATTGTGGCAGTAATTGCAGGTGGAGTAAATTACTTTTTATTCACATCAATCGATCAAACTCAGAAACTCAAAGACGTTTTTGCCAAACGCTCTCTCAATTATGTAAATGATGTTCAATGTTCTGTGAGCCTGTGTTTTTCTAAGTGATTATTCTCTGTTGATTTGGCAACACTCAGCCAGGACAGTGTTATATATGGTTCAGTTCTGCAGGGGGAGCTGCGTAAAAGTATACTTCATGGGTCCATATTTAATGGGTTCTAATCCTACAGTATTTATCACTGACAAAGAGAGTTAAGAGTGAACCTGGTCAACTAAGTCAAAAATAACTAAAACAGGTTGAGACGTAATTCCTTTGCTAAGTATTTTGTCTTTTACAAAAACTGCAAGAGCATTTGAAAGGAACTCCATTTCAATAGCATAAATTCTCCATCCCCCCCTTTCACTGTTGCAAACCCTGTGAGCTTGAGGTTGTTTCCAAAAAACGTGATCTACCATTTCCGCCAATATCATGATGATCTAACCAATAGGAAGCTTTATGCCTGACTCTGCAGTTGACTGGTGTGGACTGAACAGGAGGAGAGACAGATTCTGGTTATGTAACGCTTCTTTGTACTGACTATATTGAGTTAGACATCTACAGGGGTGTTCTGGTTCTGAGGTACTTCTAATTTAATCACACTGTGGTGATGTGTGCTCCTGGCTGGTGCAGCTGCAGTACCAGGCGGTGATAATTCCTGGAGGATACTCTCCACAGTACACGCCTGTAGAAGTTTGCAAGTGTCCTGATGTTCACACCAAACATCTTCAGACACCATGGGAAGATGAGACTGCGCCTCGCTGTCTTCATTATAAACTCCCAGTGGTGTAGAGATCCTCTCTGATGTTAATCTATCAGGGTTGTAAAGCCCAGGAGACTCCCCTCTGTGGTTGATAGGAGGTGTACTCCTCCTCCTCCTCCTCTGGACCTCCTGTAGTCGTCAGTCATACTCTTTGTTTTGCTGACATTGATCAGGAGGTTGTTGGCATCGGACCAGGATGTTAATGCTCGGACTTCACTGCCATCTCTGGAACAGCCAGTTGTGGTGCAATTGTCTGCAAGGGTTTATGATGGCATTGGAGCTTTGGTTGTACGAAATAAAGATGATAAATCCATCACGGAGGTTGGAGGAGGGGGCGAGGTTTAGCATTGTGGGTCAGACCACATAATCTGGTCTATTGTTTAGGAGATGTTTAGGCTGCATGACAAGTTTTGCTCTCTAGATTACATAGAATACTTACAATGACACTACTCTTACAAGACAAGCAGGTGTTAAAATGGACTAGGAGCCATTACGGTAAGGCACAGTACGGAATAAATAAATAGAATCCACTCATTTACAAACCAATATATTATTTCTCTGTTACCTCTAGTGGCCTCACTGGGAGCATAAATCAGAATAAATGATATATGATATATACATAATATATATATGTATATTATTCAATACATTCATTCATCAGGAGCCAGAGCCAGAGCCAGTTTTCTGGTCCATCACAGGGCCACACATAGAGACAAACAAGCCATGACAACTCTGTTTACTTCCTGTCTCCACTCCTTTCCACTTCCTGTCAATTTTTTCAGTATTTCTTCACACCAAATTGTACCATACACAGATTTCCTCTGCACTTTTATGTTACTGTTAAACAAAGCTGAATATTTTAACACAATAACCGTACACAGAAGAGCCTTGAATGCACCAGTAGCATCATAGTCATTAATGTTGGTTAATCCATACCTCCTGACTGTCTCACAGTATCACTATTGATTGCCAGGCTACAGGCCAATATTCAAATCAACAACAGATGTACATCAATCAGTATGTTATTGATATGTATTACCCACTGCAGTGTAATCAGCAGATTCTGGGCTATGATAACATCCATCATCCTTAACAACTGATAATCACAGCCGTCCCTCACACACTCCATTGTGTGTCCCACAGTATTCCTTTATTTATCCATCTGACGCAGGAAGACCAGGATATGCTGTGATGGGCTACAAGACCATTTCATGTTTTACATTTACATGAAATATCTTGACCAAATGTTTAAATAAATGTTTATACAGATGATATGAGATCAAAGCTAGGATATAATCTAGCAAAAAATAGAAGAAATATTTATTTAAATAACAAAACAGTTTTCTGTTTTAATTCTCTATTTAGGTCTAAATTTGAAGATGTCTTTCACACCAGGAGACAACCTGTTTCTTTGAATCATCTAAGGACTGAAACTGAGTTCTTTACAAATCTATTAGTTCTATTACTTAGAACTAATCTATTAGTTCTATTACTTACCAGAGTCAGAATAAAACAGCTCAGCGCTTGACAACGATATAACGACAACAAAGACGCTGGGAGACAAGTGTGAACACATTATTAAGAGTCATTAAGGTAATGTACCTGGACATTTCCAACTTCTAAAAACCTTTTTTCTCTTAGCCTTGTACAAAATTAACAGAGAGGAAATCTATAAAATTCCCGTCATTATTAATTCATAAGTAATTTAAATAACTAATGTGTCTGCCCGTCTGACAAATATTGTATTCAGATGCAGAGACAAACTCTGAATGACATTGAAACACAGGAGGACACTCTGATGTTGGTGATCAGTCAGCAATCTGATTTCTGTGCCCAGGCATTAGTCACTCTTTTGTCAAAAGTCATCAAAGAACCAAAAGGTGAAAAAAGTTTTAGAAACCTCTTCAAACACAGGTTCTTCATCTCAGTCATGTGCTGCTGAAGTCGAGACTGAATAATCCTCTGACAGATTTGCCTTTCAGCTCCAACGCCTCCTCCGTCGCTGTCCTTTAGGTCCTGGCACAAGCTAATTGGCATACTTCATAAGAGATTAGAGTTTTAATTGAGTGGACAGACCACGGAGTATTGAAGTATTTATTAAGAGGTTCTCCGGTTTGTTCATCACTACATGGAAAAGTTTGTCCCTAAAAATGTCCTACTCTCTCTGAGCGAGGGAGAGAGGTTTATACACAAAGGCCACCAGGTGACCAAGTGAGACTAATCACAGACACAGGTGAGTGTGATCACACTGATTACACCACACAGCAGACAGCAGGAACAGGGAACAGACCGACCTGACAAAATCATTCACATCAACTAATACAAAGTTCAAGAAGAGAAAATAAAAGTGCAGTTGTGCTTTCATCACTTTGAATTTCGAAAATGTCCTCTTTGTTCCCCACCACATCCTGGTGGTAACTAGTGGACCTTACATGTTCTCACTGTGTGCCAGGTTTCCAACCAAAATTCATTACTGTCACTTAACCTGTCTTACCTGCAACCATCGCTGTCTGATTCGTCTCTACGTGGTACATCTTATTTGTTCAACAGCAGCAGGACCTAGACTGCATGCCGGCCGGTCGGACCGATGCTCACACATGGCTCGGCCTACAGTAATTCCTCAGTAGTGACACAGAAACAACACGGCCCTCTTTTCACCCCTTTTGGACTGAGGTACACTTGTTTTTGTCAGTCTCTAAATACTGGAAAACAGCAGTTGTCGCAACTGCTGCTGAATAGTCACTGAATAAGTTAACACCCCTCTGACCTCCTCTGCTCTCCTGACGAGGCTGATATTGTTATTGTATAACAGTGTGAGAACTGCCTGATGCTCAGTCATTGTAAAAAGGCTTGATTGCTGTGGTGCCATTTGCTATGGGTCTGCTAGCACCAGGGTTGTTCCATAAATCTCCCTCGTTCAGCTGCTCCTGCTCCTCTGCTCCTCTGCACTGCTTGTGACGGAAGCCACTGACCAGAAACATTAATAAGAAGGAGTGCTTTAGTCATGCCCCATAAAGTTACACTTTGCAGTCGTTAAAGAACACAGGGAGGATATCATTTGTTGTGTTTTTGATGTGAACGGCTACAAAAAAAAAAAAAAAAAAAAAGGCACGCCACACACGATTATTACCGAGACGGCGGATCTGAATTCTGGATCTTTTTGAATAAGATGCTATGAGATGAATATTCAGAGAGATTTACAGCACATTCATCGCATCATCTTTCATCATGACTCCGTACAGTGCTGCCTTCTGACGGCATGGTTGATAAACTCAGAATCTGCGCATTAACATAACCAGCTTCTGTGAGATTGGTGGGACATTTGTTGTGTGTCAGTGTGTGTCTGTGTGAGTCAGCGAGAACCTTTATTGGCTGCCTGATGTCTTTGGATTTCTGTCCTCAGTGGAGAGTTTTACATGCACATATCCTCCAGTATTGAGATGTTTTACCGCCTTATTTGCACAACCTACTTGCCTCCATCCACGTCCTGCCTCCTTGGTCCTTTTATATATGTTGTGTACAGTATATATGTGGGTGTGACAGCGTCCTTGAGACCTCTGCGTGTGGCTATGGTTAAGTTTGAGGGTGTGAATTAATGCATTTCTCACTCTGCCCTCTCTCTCTCTCTCTCTCTCTCTCAGGATGAGCAGTCCCATCCGTCTTCAGTGCTCAGTAATGGGGGCTCACTGTGGCTTATACTCAGCCCCCTGATCTGTCCTCATTTGGTTGGCATTTTGCTATGAGCCAGACGTTCTTCCTCTCACATGTAAAGAAACACAGACATCCCCCCATAGCAGCTGCCGTCCTCCCCACTATTTCTCATTTCATTTTCTATCTTCTTAGTTCTTTCTCTCTTTGTCTTTGTCTGAAACAAACAAACACACACACACACACACACACACTCTCTCTCTCTCACACACATTTATTTTACCTTGTCTGCATCCCAGCCTCACTCACACCACAGGATGAGGCAAAAATGAGGACAAATTGATATGAATCCCTAGCAGAAAAGCAAGGGTGCTAGAGAAAATGATTATAGCAGCACCTGTCTGCCAGGCATCTGATAGAATAAATAAAATGATACAGTGTTGGAGTGCAAGGAAAGTGCATCCTCTGCTAATTATGAGGCTTATAATGGCCACAGGAGGAGGAAATATAGGACAACTCTACATCACTGAAACAGAAGGAGTCCATCTTTTTTTGCCATTGTTTGTCGGCAGATTTAAAAATCTGAAGAAAAAAATCATATCAGGGCTGTCAACTGATTAGAATGTTCTTTCTGATTAATCACAGGGAAGCAGTGATTAATAATGATTAACCTTGATTAATGAGATACATCAATATTTCTAAATACAACAACAACAACAAAAAAAAAAACAACAACCCCAAAACAACCATTTTTACTACATATTATTGGAACAACAACAAGACAGATAACAGCAGGAAGATGTATGGGTTTCACACCTGTATGTATTTGTGACTGATCCAAATGGGGGAATTATTATGATGGAAAACAGGCAAACATTGATGAGTTTTTGAAGTTCTCTTCAAAAGTCACTTTATCCCAGCTCCATTATCTCTCTTCAGAGTATTTCGTAATAATGTTTTTTAATTGTGCAAATTCCCTCAGTTCAACACTGACCAGACACAGTCCGTGATAAATGTTTGGGTTAATGTTTTGCCCAGGGACACAGCCTTTTTTTAAATTTTCCTTTCTAGTTTCTTGCCATTTAATTTCCACCCAGAGAATGTCTCCTCTGACTCTGACAGATGTTCTCACAGCAGATTTGAAAAGTGACATGCAACAGAGTCTGTCTGAGAACGGAGTCACCTGACTGGCCCAGCAAGGGACCATAGACAGAACATATAGTCAGTGTGCTGCAGCACACCCTGAATACCCTGTGGCTTAGAACCAGAGCCGGCAGGAAGCAGAGACAAACCTCATCTCGGTTAAAGGCAATTCCCCTTCACAGTGCTCCTCCAGCCCTGAGCTGCTGGGCCCAAAACAAAGCCAGTCAACCTAATCATGGGAAAAGGTGAGTGGGGAGGGTAGTGGAGAAAAAGAAATGGAGAAAGGCTGGGGGAGCAGCTCTCTGTGTGTCTGTGCATGAGCAAGAAAGGGAGAGGGCAGGAGTGAGGGGGAGATATGACTTTGGAACATCAATCCTATGAACCCTGAAGCCCCCGGCTGGATCTCGGAGGTGTTAATGCATCTAAAGCCCACTATCGTGCTGTCTGCTGCTCTTCACCGTCTCAAAGAAAACACGCGAGACATGCTAGCCGTTTCTCATCCCCACTTTTATGCCTCTCCTCTTCTCTTTTTGGACTGAAATATATGCTTCCTCATTTACCCACAGAGTGTAAACTATATATAGCTATAGTACTCACACATATGCACACTTTTAACTAGTGACATTTTATGCACCCTTTTAACTAAAAAGCACATCAAGACCCACGTAAAACAAAGTCACACCTGCTTGCTGTTTGTGTCTTTCTGCATCACTTGGGAATAAAGGACCCGCAAGTAGGTGTGTGTGTGTGCGGTGAGATGAGACGAGATGAGTGCCGATGTGAAGTCAGCATAACATGACTTCTGTGAGGCT
>NC_024309.1:5016880-5028544 GCF_000523025.1 Cynoglossus semilaevis | reverse complement strand
CATCTCAATTTGTTCTGGAAGAGATCAAATTCCACTGCCTTGCAAATCTTAGCTAGCAGCAGGCGAAGCACTGCGCAATGAATAAACGGAGAACTGTAGGAAATACAATAGAGTTGCGTTTGAACCACCAGAGTCCAGTCGGAGCCTGGAAACATAAACTATCTTTGGGGAGTCTGGCCGAGTTGCAGAAATAAATCAATGAGATTCTGGATAATTACAGGCTGTATATCATTAAAAATTAATCCAATTTCCATCTCTTTGGGGATGAAGGACGTATTATTATAAACAGGACCGTACAGGTGAATGTAAAATATAATAAAAAGGAATAAGAAGAATGTGCTTTTCTAACCTTGGGTTCATTCAAATCGGAATCCTTATTAATAACCACAGTCAAAATGATGGATGTCATTAATCTTTGATTTTGGAGCAGTGGGAGACAAAAAAAATCCTGAAAGGTGTGGAGAAGGTTGAAGAGCAGAGGTCGAGAAAGGACAACCCTGTTGTAATTACCGTCATCACTCACTGCTGCAGCTAACTTATCTGATATTCTTTTGCAAATGAAAAATCTCATCACTACCACCCGGTCTTCTCATCACGGTGGAGGAATTTTTACCAAGCGCTGCATTTCATGATGGAATTTGATTATTTCATTTTGGTTCAAGGTGGACTAGAGGTAAGGTTAATCTGAGAGTCAGGAGACCGGTGTTGACAAGCTAGCATTTACCTCAAATGGGTTAATGTTTGATTAACACTAGAGAACTGTTCTGAATGTTCAGTTATGGTCCTGGTTTTGTCGAGTTTCTCCGTGTGTTATGAATCCTCCTCCCTTAGTGGCACAAGATTAAATAATGCAAAGGTTTTTGCAGCTCATCTAATGCAGGACACACATAAGAACTCGCCTAGTCAGCAGATATACATGGATCTATTTCCAAAGATGCAAATAAAATTAAAGCCTATAGGTGAAGTTTTTTTTTTTTTTTTGTACATTACAGGCATGGAGGGAGGAAACAGAAGATAATACAGTTGGTCATGAAGACAGACAGAGGCAGTAGAACATGTAGGACATGAGAAAGGTTTGTCCAACAAAGATTTCTGACTGTTTATGACAGAGTTAACATGTTTTCTGTTCTCATTGCATGTGTAATTATTATTACACATGCTATGCAACATGATTTCCTTTCTAAAAAGACACCATTATGCCCGTTGTGATATAAACCTTGTTTTTTACACAGGTAAATATTAGGTAACTAAAAAATGTGGCAGTGGAGTTTCCACCTTCTGGAAAATGTTGCATTACATTTGCTATAATATTTTGAGGATTTTACAAAATAATCAAATAATAGCTTGGCTTCACAAAACTGAAATAACTCAAGAAGGGTTTTTATAGTAAGTAATTACATATAAGAATGTCATAACAGTAAAATAGTAAATCAGTTTAACCGTTATTTGTGGTTATCTTCAATCATATTACTTGGCTGCAGGTAACTCCTGCTGCATAGAGCAGTACCAGAGCAAAGAAGCCGATGACAGTCATGTTTACCCTAAAGAAAAAGTTGTAATCCCAAGAAACTAAAGTCAGCTGCTAAAGAGGAGCAAAAATAATCCCCCCCCCCCACCCCCCCCCCCCCCCCCCCCGACACAGTGACTATATATAGAGTATATTATATATTCCCACTGCTGTTTTGTCATCATGACTCGCATTTCAGCCACTGACTTCACTACTGCTGGTTAATCCAATGTCCTTGTCTGGCGTCCAAGCCCCACTGAGACTGTAGGTCAAAGCCAGCAAAGCATAGCATGGCCTTTAGTCCCACTGTGCTTAAAGCCTGGTTCATTTAAATGTCATTTTCAGTCCTTAGTACAGTAAAAAGAAGTGACAACATTGGAAGGTTTAACTGTGACTGAGTGGAACTTCAGAACGTGATGGACATTGGTATTATTCTGTGTTATCTCTGACTCTCAGTCATGGATCTTTAAGTCCAACATGCACGGCCTCAGTTGGTGCTGATATTAATAAAAGTTTTTTGTTTCGCTTGACAGTTTTATTCCCCACACCAAAGCAAAGGCAAACTTCTGTTTATTATCAAGGGAAAAAAAAAAACCTTGCAGAAACGCAAGCCTTTAAATGAGGATTTCATCACTCCCTCTTTCCCCCGTTTACTTAAGTATCAGGAAAAAGTTTTTATTTTATTAAGCTTTATTTTTGTCAGAGTGCTACAAAGATAAATTACGTTAGCCTCAGAGAGAAAAAAACTACGATGCTTTGTACCAGATATAGCTATTTGGTTTTTCTTTTTTCAGCTGTTGTCTTGGGGCTTGGTGGATAGACTCAATTAAATTTAGCTCAGATAGACAGATACACACACACAAACAGACAGGCATCAAAGTGTAAAACACATACGTATTGTATGTAGCCTGTTTGGTGTAAAAAAAAAAAATAGCTACCTGGAGGACAATTTAGGATGATGTAACAAATTTCTTTTTAAAAATGCAATAAAAGAAGTCATGTCAGGGCAGGGAGCTTTTTCCATCATTTAATGGCTTAAATAGAGAAGGATGATTGTTTAGGGAGGCTTCACTCCCCTTTATTCTGATCCTAATCGTTTTAAAGGAGTCATAGTGTCTTGGGACCAACGTGATAAACAATAGCCACAGTTCTTTCAAAGAGAGATCAGAGCTTTTAAATATAACACAAAAGGTCAAACTTTGTGTTTCCTGCCTTTTTCAATATTATTAATAGACTTTCTTAAGGTGAGGTGTTTTTTAAAAGTAAAAGTAGAACGCAAATATTTGATTGTTAGACGTTTTCGCAACTAGATGTCAATAATTAAAATTATTTTTGACCTTGATTTAAAAAAAGAAAAAAAAAACTAAACATTAAAAACTGTTTGAATGATCAAATCTGTCTAGCTTTAAACCAACTTAGCTATCCACAGATCCTTACCCAAAGGGTAAAGTTTGTCAGGTGTAGTAACTATGATTAAGGAGATTAGCAAATTAGTCAATTAAGAGCATTGAAACAAAAACATATAATGAATAGAGTATTGAACCTGCTCTCCTGTAGTGCAGAATATTTCCTCTTTCTAATGTTTTGTGAGTGTAATTCTCTCCCCTACTCTCTGACACACCTGCTGTTGATCAATAGCTCATCACAAGGCCCATTAGCACAGTGAATGAATTTAATGGTGTAGTGAAATGAAGGGTTGGTCCATTCTAAAGCAAGGAAGCTAAAAAGTCAGCGAGAGTGGTGATAAAGAAGGATTTGTTATTGGGTGATAGTTTTTTTTTTGCAGAAAGTACTGGCAAGTAATTACTGATGATTTTGCATTTTTTTTTAATGTATACGCAAATATTTTATATTATATATATATATTCCCAAACTCTTACTTCTGCTGTATTATTGTTGTATCTCCTTGTGTGATGATGGTAATCAGTCTTCTGAGTTGAAAATTAGTTTTTTTAGTGATAATTTTCTCGTTGCTCATATGAGAGCTCAACACCAGAATTTTTGCGAAGAACGGTGAATGGATCATTGCAGGAAAGACCTGCAATGATCATGAAGTAAAACAGGTGCCCAGCCATTACACTTCCTCATTCTCCATTGTTTTCTAGTTAAAGGTAATCAATTTTTCCCGTGTGCATGAATCCCTTAAGTATTTCGCGGCCCAAGTTGATTGGTTTCATTAATCAAGTAGACAAACCACACCTAGCAGGAAAGCGTGGTCCTGTGTCGTACCCACTCTTATAATAGACAAAAGACAAAACAAAAACCACATCATAACGGGTGAAAGAAAGAAAGAAAAAAAGAAATATGTTACAGCTCCCGAAGAGGCAACAATAAAAGTAACACCCGTTGTCTTGTTTCTCTCCAACTTGCATCCATCTCCACTGCTGCCTCTTCACTACCTGTCGACTTCTCTCCTCTGTTTTCATGAAGGGCTTCATTTGTCATCCAGCAGGTGATGAGTGCAGTGTTTCTCACACCGACCTCTACGCTGTCACTAATGAGCTCTCAGCTTTAGTCTACCATCACCAAGAGTAAGACAGGTTAAATAACACCTGAGAACATTTTGTTCAGGGTCTTTTCAGGTACCAGTTGTTGTGGATTTCCCACGTGGGAAACTGTTATGAAAAAAGTAACATCTTAAAGCTGTCAAGCACACAATAAAGCACGAGAAGAAAAGGGATCGCATTTCTGTGATTGACAACATCTCCGTCAACTATATGAATGATCTGTTTGTAATAAGGCCCAACCATCTGGTGTGCCAAACAGAAACAAAAACACAGAGAGTGATGGGTGGCGCTAATTTCATAAAAAACAGCTTCATTAAACTTTCATAAACTCACATCGACGCTGACGCAAGAGACAACAACAACAACAGACATGTTTCATTGGTCACAGGGGTGACTTTGGGACAGCAGATAAAGTGAGTTATTTTCTGACTTGAGGCTTCTGGGTTGGATCCCATCCTCTCCATTGTAAATTGACTTGAAAATGAACATGAACATGAAACCCACAGCTGGGCTGGTGGAGTGGGAATGGGAATAGATACTGCATATTTTAGGGGGAAGAAACGACAAAAAAGAAACACTACGGGTGAATGGGTGAAAACAATTGTTTAAGATAAGTCAAGATTATTGGTCAAACATGGTCATGAAGACCAAGGTCAGCGTGAGTAGTGGACAAATGTAAACTTGCATACATACACTTTGACTTATGAGGCAGTTGTGGACTGGTGGTTAAGCAACCGACTTGTGTCCAGAAGGTACACAGTAGTGAGGAGAGCAGTTTTAGAAAAGTACTGAAGGCTATGGTTCAACCAGAGATCTGATCTGAGGACAGGTCTGAGGCCGCTTTGCTTTACCAAGGTTGTAGCACAAGAATTTTGAGAGAGCTCCATTTTGCCTGCAATCTGTTCACCAGTGAGGAAGACACCGTTCCAGTTTCAACCAGATCGATCTAAAAGCATTTTTGCATTTGCCCTGTATCTGTCCAAAACAAGACGTTTTATACTACAGTATGTTCTTATTCTACAGGAAGAAAAAAAGAAAAGAAAAAAAAGGACAGTCTCTGCTTTATTGCAAACCGAAGCCTGAAGCAGTGCTAATATTCTTCTCTCCAACCTGTGTGGGAGTTGTGGGAGTAGAAGTGTAGAGAACAAGCTTCTAAAAGCGAAGGATTCTTTTTCGTTTTCTTTATGGTAGAAATGACGCAGTACTAGACGTTTGTTTTCACACTCAAGCCCAACTTGACTATCGTATCAGTTAATACGATGATAATAATCCAGTATTGGCTGGGCATTTGATATCTATTTTTTAAACAGAAGAAGGCAGTCAAGGGTTTGTTAATTTTGCACCGACTGCTCCATACATATGGTCATGTCATCAGCATAGCATAGTAGTTTTTACTGCACACAAAAATGAAACGAAACTAGATTCACTGTGCAGTAAATACCTTACTAAGTGCTAGTGTAAAAATACCCCTTAAATAATGGAAATCATGTCTTGAAACCATACAGTAAAGCCACACATGAGGTTAACTTCTCCTCTAGTCATGTAGAATCGTGTGCTGGAAGATTTGTTTTTAATTTCCTTTTCTAGACAATGGAAGTATGACAAGTACTGATCCCTGAGGGACTCCACAGAAAACACAGGGTCAACACATAAACAAAGCTTTAGGCATTAGTGTGTGTATATAATTATATCTGAGAATCTACCACCCACACTTGTGGACATTTTTAAATTATTTATTTAAGGCAGACAATTGGATATGTCTAGTTTTAAGAATTGCTAAATAATCTTTAATATTTCAGTCTCGCTCATTTAGCAGAGCCGGGCGTACTGCCAGCTTACAGTACTACTCAGGATAGGTACCACACTGGACAGTTCTTAAAAATGTAGTAGGAACCGGGTCAATGGAAGGGGTGAAGCTGCTGAGGGTCTGCACCAACTTTTTTTTTTAGATGTTCTATACATGACAGGACTGGAGGTCACAGAGAAGGAACAATGTGGAGTCAGAGTAAAACTTCTTCAGGATGATGGCGGTTTATCCACAGCTCATCAAAATTTGAGGCCAGCTTCTTTGAAAGTTATCAATTATTAAAAACAACAGCCTGCAGTTGTTTTTATTGTTATGAGTAAAGTTTCTGAAAATTCTAAAAAGGCTAAATCACAGCCCTGGGATGTGCTTTATAGCGGTAGTGATCCTTCTGCAGCCTGATTTTTTTTCTTTTCTTTAACTTTAACCATTTTCAATCCGCCCTCAGAAAATAGTCTGTCTAGGTATTAATGCAGGTTTAAAGTACAAGCCGGCACTTTAGTTCACAGTGGAGCCTGAAGCTTTTCTAACCCCAGACCTGGTTATAAATCTGTTACCACATATTCACTGTACAGTGTGACTGGCACAGCTAATTGCAAAAATCCCCAGAGTTTACAAGAAGAAAGTTTCTCTGCAGAACCTCTGGCAGAAATAGTTACAATGAATGAAGCTTTAGCGTCAAAGAAATTCAAACACAAACACTGTGAATACAGTAACGCCTAAAGTGCTGCTGAGCTCATGGGTTACACACAAAATGTCAACTAAGTTTGTCTCTCCAATAGAGTGACTTTGAGATCATACCCATCCATTATCTGGTGCGTAGTGCTTGTCCTCTGGGGTTTGTAGGTAGATCCATTTTCATGACATCCATCGCTACTCTTTTATACATTTCTCCATAAGCTGTAGGGTATATTGAATTGCTTCTTTTTTTCCCTCTCTGCTTTGTTTTGATCTTATTAAACCAAAGACAAAGTATGATCCACACAACTAATGATTTATGTAACAGTGCCAGAATGACTGGCGAGGCACTACATTTTTGATTGAATAATTCATTTCTATGACTCATATGGTTTAGTAGGTGGGAATATTGGGTAAAATGGAAATTATATTACAGTAATATAACAAGCTTTCAAGTACTTTTATTCTTCAATTTATCACATTACTTGCAAATACAGTAGAAAAACTCTCCCTAAAGGATTCAGCAGTGTGATTTTTCTTTCTCTTGAAATGGATAAGAATGGATAACTACGACAAAAAGCAGTAATGTGTCTTATACTGGGAGAAGCTGAGAGTGACTGAACTGTAGCTTTGCAAACAATGACTTTTAACGACAACACATCTCTTTATTACCAAGTCTCAGGTTATTCATTTAGAACAAATGTATTTTTTACCTCAATTTTTTTTAAGCCAATCTCTTTACATTTTGCTCACTGAATACAGAAAAATTGAGTTTAAAGCAAACCGGAATAAAACGCACGATGATCTACAGCCCCACACTATAATACATACACAAGTCATACATCATAAAAATCTTATTTTAATATTACAGATGCTTTTTTTCTCCACAGTTAAACAGGAGTGCTTTCAATCCACCATCCATTTTAGGGTCCATATGCTGCTTTGTTTATACATTGTAAATCAAACACTTCTCCTGCTCTGTGTTTGCATTTTTAAAGTTTAATTTGTCATTTTTCCAGGGTTTTTCACATGCAGCCAGTGCCCTGCACACTCCCCCTCCACCCTCTACCTGCTGCAGTGGTCTCCTAGACCTTTGCTGCAACTGCCACAGTCAGTTGCTGCCACTGCTGCTATTCATATATTTTTCATGAACCTATAAAGTCATGCTGCACATTTATGAATCCATATATTTGATGCTTTCAGTTCTCCTAGGTGATAAAATATACAGCTTAATTTGTCCTGTTTATTTGTTTTCCTAAACAGGATAAATATCGAACATTCCGCCTTTTTCTTGATGTAATCGTCACTGGATCAAAGCATAGACTCGTTCAAAGGTCTGTGTAAGTCGATCAAAAACCAATCAATTTTGTTTTTGAACTTGTCCTCACAATAAAGTGCTTCACCAGACACACACAACAACACACAGAGCTAAGTTCAGCAGTGCATCAGGGTCAACAGAACATGGCCAACACTAAAGAACAAACATGCACAACAACAGCCCAACAACCCAAATGGAGGTGAGCGTGTGAGGGAGGGTTTATATATAAACACAGGGGCAGGACTATAACAGGACACAGGTGGAGCACATCAAGTAATCAGAGTGGAGGGAAAACAGAGGAGGGCAGGTGCAGATAATGAAGCTGATTACAAGATTGAAACTGACAGGAGAGAAGGGCAGGGCCAACCTGACACAGTTCTCCATGAACTGATATTTTTCAAATATGTTGTATGCTAATAAAATAAAAATAAATCAATAAATAATAAAACAGTCTCTCAAATTACTGAATAGTCACAAAATTTAACAAAGAAATAAAAATAATAAAAATAAAAATTCCAAAAGTGCACAGTAGAAAATAAAGATGTGTGTGCTAATATATTAATTCATTTGAGAAATTAATCTTAGTTAATATTTTAAAAAGTGAACAGTAGAGTACGCCACTGCAAGGAAAGTAAACTAAATAGAAATTTCAAATAAATAAATCTGCTTTATTAATAAACATGAGAAATTTATTTTACTTAATATTAGTTGTACCTTCGCATGTTTTTATTGGCATTTTTCCTATTAATATTTTCAATTACATTTGTTCAATAGATTGATCATAGCAACACACGTGTTGTAACATATTTATTAATGTCTATAATTTTTTTAAAATTAAATATTTATTCCAACCACTGCCATAACCAACTTGCAGTAAAATGTAAAATGTGTTGCAGGTATGTGCTGGCCTGTTGGCTGAGACTGACCACTGAGACTGACCACTATTGACCAGAGCCCCTACCACCGAGATGGTTATCAATAGTCTCTTTGAGTGAATCTACTGCTGACAGAGCTCTTCTGTTTTCAAAGGTCTCCCTCTGTACAAAAAGTGAGGAAGCGGAGCACCGCCAGAGCACCTGGGTACTCTGAGGAGAATGGGGGCTTGTGGGAAAGCTGGCAGGGACGCCACGAGGAGCCTTAGTGGGTAATTGGAGCGCAGCAATATCTGCCATCTTGGCTCATTACCTAAATAACCGCTTTGATTGAGGTGAATAGGCCCATAAAGGGCTGTGGTGGAGCTGATAAGCTCAGATTTTGTTGCACAGCTCTTGGCACCACCAAGGACACTGGGCTTCCTGCAGCTGGGGCCTAGATTGGCAGGACAGGCACCTGGGGTTCCAGATGTCTTGGGGGAGAATCTATGGTGGCATCTCTCAGCCGGAATCAGTGCCCACAGTGACATTCATCCTTCAGTCTGGCATGTCGGCTCTGGCTGTGTCTTGCCAGCTTCCTTTCTACGCAGTGTGCACACACGTATCTGTCTGAGTGAGCATTGCTGGAATCTGGGCTTTTCTTCTCTCTGCATTGAAAACTAGGAAGGAGCAAAGTCTGTGCAGGAAATACAGAAAGTTAAGGCACTGCCTAGAATCCTGCAGCAACAGAGGACACTATTGAAAATATAGAGGGTGGAGAAACACCCTTTATTGATTTCATAGGTGTTAAAAATGAAATAAAAACCTCTACTGTAATTTCTATCTATCTATCTATCTATCCATCTATAAGGAAAATGTGCCAATTCATTCCAAAAACACAGTGATGTTAATGAGCTGCTAATGATACAAGCAGGAAGATGAGGGCAGAGAACAGGGAACTTCAATCTCTTCTTAATAAGTTAAAAGAAAGTTTGTAATGTGTGTATTAACAGGCAGTAGATATGAGTGGTCAGCTTAACCAGAATGCCTGGGATATCCAGGGATATTTATCCTTCTAAAATAGATGACGATGTGAACAACACGTGTTGCAAAGGAACCAACATTGAGTGGGAAAATGAACACGTGTCAGGCTTCACGAGATTGGTGAAAGTTGGTGGATTTGCGGAGCCAAATTGTAATGTAATGTAGCCTCTGCAATATGACATCCACCAAAACTACAACTCTGCTGACGACTTTGAAGTTACATAGGAAAGTTAAGTCCAGACTGAGATGACAGACAAAACTTACCAAAACTGCAACTTAAAGACTGTATGAACAGAGCATCCACCAATGGATCCAAGAGTAAAACATACTTTCTTTCTTCTCATTTTTGTAACCTTTACTGCTTACAAATCAGTAGCACAACTTTTAATGTATTGGATTAAATATTCTCTTTTAAAAAATATTCATATTTAAAGTACAAGAGGCCAATAAATAAAGTCAAACTTTATGTGGAAACTGACAAGAGTAGTCTGTAAAAGTTTAAATTCTCCATTCTTGGTCTATTTAAAGAGTAGATGCTAAAAGAGCAGAAAATACACAGCAGCTCTTTCCTATGTGGCAATCATAAAGTCTCCGAGTGTGGAGAGATATGAATTGAACTCAGTCTACCTTCAGCTCCACTCAAGGCATCCACTGAATGACAGGTGTCGGTAATCACTGTTATTTTCCATCTGCAAAAAAAAAAAAAAACACAACATTTCATGACAGCTCATAAATTGTTCAGTAGACGTCAGACTTCCCTCGGGGTGTTTAGTCGACATCCACTTCCATCACTTCTCCCAGCTCATACAAACATAACGCAACAGCACACATTCGTCACTGGGCTTTCTCCCTGAAAGCATTTTTCACACTATATACTGTGCTGACTGCATGGGGTCTTGTCCCAGCCTTGGCTGCAGCTTCTTCTGGTTTTCTCCACAGTAATAAATGACTTAACACTTTTAGCAGGATTATCCACTAGCTCTGAGCAACATTAGCCGCCGCAGTGCCCACATGAAGTCTGGGGATGTCATTTTGAGGCATTTGCGTTCTGATTTTACGGTAGGGATGGATCCTCGCTGCAGGGTGGTGCCGGGAGGCCGCGCATAAAGCATGGCAAACTGTGTGAATGAGGGAAAATGTGGCCTGAGAGGAAAAGGAGGTGCTTAATGGGATGTTCATGCTCTATTACCTGCCTGACAGAAACCATTTCACTCGCTCACTCACCTTGTTTGCTACTCAGAGACTGCTAATTAACACACTTCCCAAATTCGTCAAGAGCCAAATGGTTGCACGCAGAGACACATGGCTGAGTTGTGAATAAATACTATTTATAGCCAATGCATTTGGTATCGAAATGTATGGTGTCCCGTCAGCATTAAAACAGGAACATGTGCCTCTACATATAACACATATGGCTTTTCAGTGGCAGGACTGTCACAGTTAATCAGAGGTTTTATGTCAAAGACTCACACGTGCTGTGAAGGTCTGTTGTCGTCTGTATAGGAATATATGTTGTGATGCCACATTTTAACATTTAACATTTAACATAACACGACTGATATATTAACACCTTGTCAGTTTTAACATACACGACTGATATATTAACACCTTGTCAACGGGAGACTCGGCTCAGATGTCTTCATATCTACAGCGGATATAAAAGGTGCACACTCCTTTCTCAACGGCAGGTTTAAATTATTGCTCAACTCATCAATATGCTCGGCATCACTGTCGCTGTTGAAAGGTGAAATTACTTTTTGTCTTCAGTTCTCTAGCAGACGCCTGTACTGTCAAACACACTTCTGGGGTTTGTGGCTGAAAAATTTCAACTTTGGTCTCATCGGACCATGGCATGTCATTCCACTTGGTTTTGGGAATCCTATTCATTTTACTGTTTATAATTTTTTGCTGGGTGTGGGTGTTTTTCTTTTTTATTTAAGAAATGGCTTTCATCT
>NC_024309.1:4948608-5016831 GCF_000523025.1 Cynoglossus semilaevis | reverse complement strand
CAAGCAGAACTTACCAGATATTCCTGGTAGACTGATGTAGGTGTGCTATGGCCTCCTTCATGAAATTTGGTCTTTCTTTTTCTTCATCTTTGAAAGAAAATCCACTTTTTGACCATGTCACTGCAGTACCAAATGTCCTCCTAATTTTGTTGACTTTCTTCAATGCGTTTCATCCAAAATCCAGTGCTTCTATATTTTTATAACTTTCTCTTGAGTGATTTCTTCATCATCAGGATCCCTTCGACTTAATGCTTTGTAAACCCTTCACCAACTATGGTTTTGCTCTGGCAGAAAACAAGAAAATGTCAGGGCAATTGAGGTCAATCAGAGTATCTTTGATTGGTGACAGGTGTGGACCCAGGAAGACTGAAGGCTGTGGTTAGCAAAACTATAATTGAATAATGTTACAACAAATGTTTCATTTTTTTTCATGTGTCTAATTAGGAAGTCTTTCAGTCCCAATGAACTTTTCAATGAACTTTCCCAAACTAGGGTTTATAAATGTACTGAGTCTGAGATATTGGGCTGAGAATCATACACTATATGGCAGAATACCAAAGGGCAGGGGTCAAAAAATGAGTGGATTTCATCCGATGAGGTCGTGGGTGTCACAATAAAATTCAAATGCAATAAAGGTTGAAATATTTCTGCATGAAGCGATGATTGGAGCAGCTCTTCGATCGCTCTTCCAATAAGAATCAGACCGTCATCCATCTCAACCGGCAGGTCAGGTCTCATGATACTTTGTCATCGTCACACAGTAAAAAACACACATTTACAGAGCCAGATTCTGCAAACTCTGCTCCTGTGACCTTTAGCTGTGACCTTTATCGGTCCCTAAATGCCATTTTTTTGGTCAGTCATTTATTGTCCTCAGTCCCGCTGTCAAAGAGGAATATCACATGTATCTGTGGAAGGACAGGCTGCAAATTCATGGAAACATGAAGTGCTGAATGGGAGCTACTCTGCTGATCGTAGGTGTGTCAGACGGGAAATGCAGAATGAGCATTATGTATGCATCCAGTAATGGTTCATCAATCAACATTTGCTGGGGTCAAGTGTTTAACAAATGGCTTGTTCACACAGCACAGGTGAAATCCGAGAAAGCATTTGCCCACATTGAAACAGACACACATTTGTTTTGCTTGCATCATTTTTCTAACCTCAACACAAACATCTCCTGCAACACTACTTTTTTTGCGGGGTAGGAGGTTGGGGTATGAGAATAAAGTTGAGTTAAAGAGAGATTGATTTTTCTGGACTGTACATCGAGCTGGTTCAGCAACCCTCCCCATCCGCACCAACCACCTCCAACCCTAACTGACCACATAGCAGGGTGATTAATAGCAGCCCCGTCGCTGCCCTCTGCACACAGATGGCACATCAGGTTGAAGGTTGATGGAGAACAGCGCGGTGTGTGGTGCTCCCCCGTCATACAGATTAGAGTTTGGACATCAGACAGCACCCTTAGCACCTTTACCCTGCTGCCTCATGTGATTTGTACCCTTCAGGTATCCTTCCATTGCTGCTGATGCCATTTGTCACTGCAGGGCCCTGCTGAAGACTCCTTTAAAATGGTTGGAGAGAGTCTTCTACTCTAAACCTGAGTGATTAATGGAGGTTTGGTCAGTGCACACACACCTGTAGTTTTACAGTTTGTGTTTGAAAAATATCAGTCTCCAAAGTTGGCAGCCAAAAGTACATTTTGTTGCTGCTTTATTCTAGATGACCTCTGTGTAAGTTTATACAAATAAACCTAGGAAAAAAAAAACACGCTAAAATAACATGAACGAGATCAATGTTTTTTTGTGTATGACACGCTAAAATAACGAGATACGAGAACGAGATCAATGTTTTTTTGTGTATGAAGCAGTTTTTAATTTATGCACAGTAACACAGGCAGACATGTAAAAAGAGTTAGTTACAACTGAACCGTTTAATAACCTAATATTTTGTTATATAACCCAAACAGAAATATCTCAAGTTCATGAATGGTCTTTATTTTTTTTTAGTATATGGGATTCAGGAAAATAGTGTTTTCTATACTCAACCTGTACATTAAATGTTGCTCTCACAAATACACATTTAACTCAGAAGCCAAAAAAAAAAGCTGACACTATCAAAATTCAAAAACATTTTTTTTACAAAAAATATAAAAAGTACGGCGACAAAGACTTGACTCAATGCAGGCTGTCATGAACGACCTCCAAACGCTTCCTGCGTAATTCACATAAACTTCTTTCTTTGCAAAAGAAAACGTTAAACTCTTGAAACACTGGAGACATTTAATAGATGCTTTTAGAAAAACTACAGACTTTTACGTTTTGAACTGAACTTCCTGTACAAAAACACATGTACCCGAGACCCAGCAAGAGTCTGAAACAAAGCAAATGAAAAAAAAATTGACCATAGACTTGAATTATCTACATCATGATTCAAGGACCAGGATGGACATCGATCTGTCTGGAAGTTTTCACAGCAAAAATGCTTCAAACCACCAGACATTACTGCGCTCTTCTTTTCCATGATTTTCAAACCCAGTCCTGAACCATAGACCTGCAGAGAGTCCCAAAACCTTGGAATGCGCTCAGTCATGCAAAAAACAAATGAGAATAGCAGAGAGAACACGTCAGATGATATCATGCAAAGCGGTTTTGTGGTTATGTCCCTCATTACAAATACAGGTCCGTTGTAGAGGCGTCACAGGAAAGTTGAAAGGGATTTAATTCCTACTGTCTCTGTGAAGAGAGTTTGTAATTTTCCCTTTATGTCCAAGTTGGAAAAAAATCCAGTTTTCTGTTATTTCTAGCAAGAGGCAAAGCGAGAACTGTCTCCCAAAATGTAAGCTTTCCAAGAGTACCCCAAAGGCACCTGAGAGAAAGACGGTTTCTCTCTGTTGGCAACAACATGTGTCTGTGTTTTCATTACATAGCAGCTGCCATTGAGTCTCAGAGTGGCACGGACCCACGCATGGTGACAGGAATCTCAATACAAAGCACAAAGAAAAAGAAAAGAGACAAAATTGGATGATGCAGTCAGGATCCCCAATGTGGAGTATGAACTGTTGAATTGTGGGTTAATAGTCATCGTAGGTGTTGAGGTCGTGGAAGTATGTGTTGGTGTAGGTCTTCCCGGCAAGCTGGGGATTGAAGTATTTATTCTTTTCCTCCAGAAGCAGATTGTTTTTGTTGAGGGCCTGTGGACGGAAAAAGAGGGAGAAAGAGAGAGAGAGGGAGAGAGATACGTCAGAATCAGCATCTGTTTCTTTCCTGCACTGATGAAATGATTATTCAGCCCAGATGGCGAGGTTAAAGCAAATCCATCTGACCCCCCACAATATAAAAAAAGCAACACAAATCAAGGGGCAGCCCATTCAGTGAATGAAATTATTGTTTTTCAGCACAAGGTCAAATTATAAAAAAAAGTTGGTAAAATGAAATGATAAACAACCACAGGGTAAAATTATTTTGATGCAAGTCAGTATGTCCACCTCTGTCATCTCTAACAGCCGGCATCCGGAAATTTTTCGGCCCTGAAATTTGTGGTGTTGGAGGAGAAGCTCAGCCAAACAAAAAAAAAAAAAAAAAATCAATCAGACGAAGAATCAGTTTTCTGTTAAACAATAGGGAAGTGCCACAGTGGCTTCTCCTCCGTGACTGCGTGACATGGTAAACATGGCAGAAGCTCCTGTTGTGATGCTCAATACAGCATCAGCAATTTGGCAAATGGATGTGTTCAGTCTGTTAAAGAGAGATGGAAGGAGAGGCAGAGGGAGAGGGAGGGGCAGAGTGGTGTGCTGGGAGTCCCTGGAGGCAAAGTAATTGAACACTTGATGATGCTGCATTTGTGGTTGATGGATGTTTCTGACTGACACTCATAGGGAACTAGCTGGCCGGACAGAAAAACTCCATATTCACTCGGTTCCCATTATGCGATTTGCACACAAAGGAAAATGTAATCAACGTTCCCGCAGCCTCAGTGATGGTTCTGTGTCTCAGCAGGTGGCCCTACGGCAGCTGCTCTCCGATACTCATCGGCTTAGTCTCCTCGTCTTTAACAGACTGAAGAATGATTACCCCTGATTTTCTGAAGCTGTAAACAAAACGTGCTTAATCTCTGAAGGGACATTAGTGATAACAGAGGAGCATAAAGAGTACCATAACAGAGAACTCAAATTTATGGCCTAATAGCTAATAAATGAAGGGTATTTGACAACGCAAAAACAAAGACAAACACAGAAAAGAATCATGGAAAAGCAGGATTATAAGTGAGGGGGACACTGCCGTCTCACAAGCTTGAAGAAAGGTTAAAGTGTGGAGGGGTTGAGGGATGGAGTAAGGAATGACAAACAAGAGTACTGTACGCCAACCTGCCACAAACAGGAAGTGCCACAGGAAGAGGAAGGACGAGGGGTAGAGGATGTAGTAGTAGTAGTAGTAATAGTAGTAGAAATAGTAGGAGGGGTTGAGGGATGGAGTAAGGAATGACAAACAAGAGTACTGTACGCCAACCTGCCACAAACAGGAAGTGCCACAGGAAGAGGAAGGACGAGGGGTAGAGGATGTAGTAGGAGTAGTAGTAGTAATATAGTAGTAGTTGTGGTTGGGGTCAAAGAGTTGTTGGGGTAGGGGGGTGAAGAAGAGGGATGTTGAAGAGGTCAGAGGTTAGTAGAAAATCTCCAGGCCACGCATGGACACCCCCATGTTAGCAGAGAGAGGCTGGTGCATGGCAGGGTCATCCAAGGGCAAGAGAACCGACACATCCGGCTGCAAGGGGAAGAGGAACGGGCAAGAGTCAACCAGAAATACACACTCACAGCCAAGGATCTGTCTTATAACAGCAAACCTCAAAACTCTACAGGTGTGTGGTCACTTACAGGAGAATAAGATTAGATTTTAGCATGTTGCCTTGCACTTGTAATGCTATTTTAGGCACAACTGAAGCTCATTGTCTGCTATTGTACACCACTATCCAGGTTTCACAACCAGCAGCACAAAGCAAGCTGTGTTGAATCATATCACAAAGTCATTATTCACAATGTCACATAGTTGAATTCACATTTATAATTTTTTTTGTATGGATGAACCGAGCTACTGAAGTTTCTTCAGTTCAGGCAACGTGCTAAATTACACTATCACTAAAAGCATTAACAATCTGACTACTTCTTCCAAATGTTATATAATAGTTCATCACATGTTCATTATTCTTTACCATAAGCACTCAAAAGAGGCACATAATGGTTCTGCAGACCTCATTTGGCGTAACATCTGAACCTTTTAGGGTTCACCCAGTCTGGAGGCTGAACGCCGTGTCCATCTGTCACGAAGCTCCTTTTGTGTTTTTAGCGTCTACATTCATATCCTCTGCTCTATCTGCAGCTAAAGTAACTGAATTAGGCTCCGTGCTTCTGACTCTAATTGCATGACAGATGAATGCTCCTCGCACCTTCATTCTGCAATTAAATCACATTTGGAGATGTTTGCTCAGAGCAAAAGGATCTGCTCTCACTCCCAGGCAGTTTCTTACTCTGTGACGCAGTTTTCACTCACACTGTGTGATGTACAGTGAGGGCTTGAATTTTTGCATATGTAAAATAAAATCCCCCCCCAAAAAATGTTAACAAATTTGGAGTTTTATTATTATCTGTATTATAAGGATGTCAACATCCATCCTTATATATAAGAGTAAGAGAGTTGAACTAAATGAAAATGTCAGTCAATTTCTTTGTTTTTCTGGGTGTTGAGAGTCACTAGATTTAAAAAGGCTCTGATCTGTTCTATCTTTCTGTTTTAGAAGTTGTCAAAAACTTTGATTTGCAGCGTTAAAAAAAAGTGGAGACATTAGTTGGCAAAGTATTATAATTTACAGCACGGCATCAGGCTTAAAGTTTACTGTCAAACACAAATATTTCAAACTGAATACGTGGAAAAATCCTCCTAACTGATGAACCCTGGCTCAAGTGTTCTGGCAGCGGCTGAAGGGTGTATCTAAGGAGATAAACAAGAAACGGATTGATAGTGCAGTAAGTCAAACTGACAGTGAAACACGATGGTGGTGGATGTACAAGTCCAGGGGCGTTTTCATCTACTCTGGAGTTACACACCTGCACCAAAGTGACCAATGAGATGAACCGGACAATTTATCAGATCCACCCCAAACTGTCGTGTTTAATTCATGAAGCCTTAAGAAAACCAAGGACCCTGCACTCTAACGGCCTGTCCTGCAGTTACCTGACGTTCTCCCTGAAAAGCACTTATGACAGCACTTAAACAGGTTAAACCAACCTTGCTGAGCCATTACAATAGAAGCCTGTCACATTATGCAGGTATAACAAAGCACAGATTGTGGCCTGCTCCTATGATGCGAGATCAATGCAACTGCACTAGTGCAGGTCGCAACATAAATGGACCGGAAGCATTTACCTACTTACTGTAGATATCATGTTGATATTTAAATATGTAACCTGTTATAATTCACAACAAAGAGCATTTTCACGACTGACCCCAGACTTTAGAACCCTGCTGTGATACACCGTACTGACAGACTCATATCATTCAGTTCACCAAAAAAGGAAAACTTTAGAAAAGTGCATATTAATAATTATAAAGTCATTTGCATTAATGAAGAACAGAGACATTTGTTAAAGAATTGATGAGGTTCCCGCACTGCAAACTCATGAGGTAGTCTGGGAAAATCCCTTCATTTAAACCTAAACCTTTCTAAACTAAAGCTATGCTAAAGATTCCTCTGTTGTCATTATACCACATTTAACACATGGTAATATTTGGATAAAGATTCCAGTTTAGTTCTCTACCTTCTAGTTTATATACATTCCTACCTATAAATAGGAATAATAAAAAACAATGGTAAATAACAAAATACCGTAGAATAAAAAAACAATACAAATAGAACTTAAATAGAAATAAAAAACAACAAAATCAAGCACAAAAATAAATCAAGTAGCAGCAGCAACAGCAGCAGCAGCAGCAGTAGTAGTAGTAGTAGTAGTAATAGTAGTAGACATAGTAGTAGTTAAGTATTGCACTTTCCTTGCACTTTAGTACAGGTTTGGCAGGAGTATTGCAGTAGTAGTATTACCTTTATTATAGGTATTATGCTGCACTTGAATACATGTTTAGCAGAAGAACATTAATCTCTTCTTGAATATGATATTTTTATTATAAGTAATAATGTTAATATTTTTATTTATAATTTTAATACTAGCCTTTAAAAAATGTCCGAACTGTACAGTGTTGTGATTTACTGTCTATGTTACTCTAAACAGGATCGAACAGAGTCATTTACAAAGTTGACCCAGTGTTGACCTGTTAACCTGACATTGAACTGTGGAAGACTTTGAAGTAATGGTCTAGAAATGGATCCATTTCACTTCCAGTAATATGGAGATACTAAAATAAGTTTCACTCCTGGCCTCAGACGACTGTTTCAACTCACATCAAACTCATAAATAACGACTGACCGTTTGCTCACTGTACAAACACAGCACTGTTTCCAAAAAAATTGATTTCTTTGAACAGCTTCCTGCTTTGAGGAAAAAAGCCTCATTAACTACTACCTGTGTGGTACAACTGTGTGAAAACAAACGCTAATGATAACTATCAGAGCCAGACTAGCTATCACTAATGGTATACTTTGCAGGCTTTCCCCCCAAAACATACACAGAATCACACAAAAACAATCCCTCTATGATCTCTAATGACCCATTACCAGAACGTGAAGCTGGCCTCAGCGCATTTCTCTTCCTCGTATTTTGCTGATTATGTTTATAATGTTTTCCCAGGAAAATGCCACAGCACAAAAAAGGGCATAATTTACATTTCCTCCAGAGTGTTTTATTCACATCACTGCTGATTGGAGCTATAAACATGGGAACATGAACATGTTCTTCAGATAACTGAACTAGGGAGAGAAAAGTTTGGGTAAAAAAAAAAAGAATTTGGAAGTGGGACGTCATTGTTTTCTTACCTCGTTGGCTAATTATGATTAATTACTAAATATTAGTAATAACTTATTGACTATGTCCTTCAGCTAAGGCTTCTGAGCTGCTGTTTTAGAATAAATGTCTTCTTTTCTAGCCAAAAAAAAAAAAAAGAAAACAGTGTATCACTGCTAAGGTTTTATTTTTAAAAAATGTCTCAAAGTACAATTTTTGACCCTGGGGTCGCAACCCCACGTGGGGTCACCTGGTAATGAAATGGTGTTTGTCTGACATATTTAGTAATACCAAAAATATCTATCTAGTGATACCAAAAATTATTGATAAAATATTTCATCAAAATATAAATATTCTACTGTATTCTTTCACTTTATGAATATAAATCAAGCTCAAATATAATGCAGGGGATAAAAATATCTCAGCCGACACATCTTGACTGAAGGCTGTAATCACATGACTGAATAAAAAAATGTCTCTGGGGTTGCCTGAAATTTGTGATGTCAAAATGAGGTCACTAGCCAACACAGGTTGAGAACCACTGCTGTAGAGGGAGACCGGTTCTGCTGCATTGCAAGAGGTCATAATAAAATTTAAAGGTATGATAAAAGAGAGATGATTCCTCATTTTATTATTTGGCACTAAGAGAAGGTCCAGCTGGACTGGGAGACAGCAGCAGCATCTCTGCCTGGTAAACCCGTAATGTATTAGAGAATTAGAAGGTGTGTGTACCGTGCACAGACGCAGCTGATACTCTCTCATTTGCTCTGCTGCTTTCAACAGCTTGCACTTTTTGTGAGCCACACAAACACGACGAATGTTGTCCCCTGCAGTGAAAATATGCTGATGCTGAGCCACTCTGCTTGACGTAATTGCATTAGTATGTTGTGACAAAGCAGTGTTTGACCAGTGACACAGGACAAAGTCACACACTGGGACACCCAGCAGAGGAGAAGATGTATGCACAGCGGCCCCTCTGTTTGTCAGGGGCCGTGTCAGAGACTGACGGGACGCTGTGTGACAGCCAGAGTCATGCACTAAGACATGTATTTAATCACAAGTGACACGAGAGGAAGAGGCAAAACACCGCTCTCTGACTTTGAGAAGTGCTGTAACGATAATTGATTGAGTGCAACTGCGGAGGAAGGATACAGAGCGCTGCCCCGCCTTCACCACATCTGGACATGAACCCACAGCCGCACACACACACACACACAGACCTTAATGGCTTCCACGGAGTCGTATTTGTCCAGTTTGTTGATGTGGTTGGTGATGCTGGTGTTGAGCGGAGCCGCCGAGATGGGGTGGATGACGGTGGCGTCATGGGACTGCTGCTGGTATCGCTGACAGTACGAGTAGACCAGCAGTGTCACCAAACAGCCCAGGATGGAGCTGCTGAGGCCCACGGCGATCATGTGGAAGAGGTTGAAATCTGGAAGATGACAGAGAGACAGCGGGACACACAGAGGAATAAAGACAGAGAGAGAGGGAGGACATGACAGGGTGAGAACGAGGTTGGGGGGTAATTCTCTCTCAAATTATAAGTAGAATTGGTAATTTAACCTGCAATTCATATGGTAATGAAGAGAGTATATGGCAATAAAAGACCCCTCTGGTCTGATGATGGAAATAAAGAGTATTTGTCTCGTAAAAAGATGTAATACAAAACTGCGCATCTAGCATTAATATGCTATGCTATGTTTTATTTACATCCCGCACACATTGGCCGATATTACCAAAAGAATGTCTTGTTAGTTCTCAGATGTACGGTCACTGGGTTTAATTTTCTTTTCAAAGGAAACATTTGCATTAACGCGCTGCTGTATCATTAACACAGATGTAAAAAAAAAAACCCATTAAAACAGAGAGTGCTACGTGTCGTTATCCTTTAAATGCAGGCATCAGCATTAGCATCATTTTATATTTATTTAATACCCCTCAATCAAAAACACATTTTCAAAAAGTTCCTTATATGCGATAAAAACTGTAGTTTAGAGAATTGTTTTTGATTTGTTTGAAAACCAAATTAAGTCGATGAGTAAAAACTCCTATCGAAAAAGTTTCCGATTCCATGATTTTACTTTTATTTCATTTTGGAAAGTGGGCATTTCCCATATGGCTGCATATTTAATATTCTTCGTTTATAAACACATGTATTTATTTTCAACTATTAGCATAAGACTAAATTAAATTGAACTTGAACTGCGGGGCAAATACTGTTTCTTCTGCTACAAACTATTAATTACTTTCGCTTGGAAAATATTCTTCCCCACAGACTTTGCTTCATAGACACAAACCGGGGAGAGTGATAATTTGGGTGTTATTTCCATGTGCGGAGTACGAGTTATTTACAGACTGCAAACAGCCTCCAAGCAGCTTAAAAATAACAGTAAGATCACTCTGATGCCTGTGTACGGGGGAAACGCGGGGCACAAAAGGTCCCTGAAGCCTCTCTGCTCCTGACGTAGCTAATTGCTTCGACTGCAGCACAACAGTCAAAGTGACTTTACTTTTCTACTTGACTTTTCATCAACTCAGGACATTTTTTTTTCATATGTACTTTGGATCGCTGGCAGCAAGAACAGACAGATTAAAGTGATTTTTATCGACTGGCTCACAACGTAACTGTTTTAACAGTGAAGGTAACTCACCGTAGCCAGTTTCCAGGTCTTAGATTTTTTTCAGTATTTTAAATATAAATGGTAAATAGGAAGGATCGAAAGGACTGAAAAGTGTTCAATTTCTCATTCAATTTACTTTAAAATATGTTGTGATGTTCTTTACCCACTGATATGATACAGTAAATGAAGTTACTGTACAGAACACAAGCAGGTGTACACACACACACACACACACACACATACAGGTAATCACATATTACCTCCACAGCGTCTCTCCTCCTGGCTGGAGTGTGCAATTGAGACTTCTGAGAAGGAAGAGAGAAAAATGTGGCGAAATTAGTGCCATCAAAATCACACATGATCCTGGTGTCATGAAAAATGTTGGGCTTTTAGAGGTGGAGATGAAAGGTGGCCTCCACACAAACTAAGTCATTGTAAAAAAAACTTCTAATCACAACTGTGGTACATGCAGTAGTTTCTGAAAAATAACAGCTCCTATTAAAGGTAATGAAGTCAAAGAAGCTGTTAATGAACCTTAATGGACTATCATTGCCATTAAAGCGTGTAAATGATAAGGCGTAATGGCAAATGGGTAACCGGGTATGAACTCCTGAAAGGTTTTCCATCCTGGCCCAAGGACACTACAGTATTTGTGAATATTGTGTACATGCAAACATTACGTAGCAGTTGCAGTGTTCCCGGTGTAAAAATGTGAATGACAAATGATCCTTTGTCTAAGGTTTTAATAATCGGTGCGGCACATTGATCGATGCTCCTGGGTGTCTCACATTACTGGTTGTCAATAGGGAGATGCCTGTCTCGGCAGATACCAATACTAATGGTGTGTGTGTGTGTGTGTCTGTGTGTGCGTAAAGGAGATGTGACCACACTCAAGATGCAACAGCTTTGTTTCTGAGACTGAAGAAAGATGAATTAGTGTCCTCTATAATAATCTCAGAGTTGAATGATTTTTAAATATGAAAAATAGACGAGTGTTGGTGTCTGAGAGACAAGGCACGCAAACTGACCACAGCCTGATATTTTTCTATCTTCCCTCTGAGTGGATTAAACTCCAAGACTAATAAATAATAACTTTATTTCACCTTTCACCTTTATTTGTGAAAAAAACCTAGAAGGTAAAAGTTCAAGTAATTTCTACAGCAGGAAAAATATATTAAATTTCAAAATTTTAAGAAATACTTTTTTATTTTAAAGCATGTTGAATAGGTGTAAAATTTGTACATTTTAATATGAGTGTAATCAAATTACAACTTGCACAAAACTTAATTCTGCATTAACTTCCACCTACTACGTACATACATCAGAGTGATCAGAGTGACAAGCCTGCTGACATTTACAGGTTCCTAACAAAATAAAAGGTTCCCACACAGTGTGTTTAATGCTGTAAATCTCATTAGAAGGAAGTGTGATTACACAGAGGAAATGGAAATAAAACACTTCGACGTCTGAAAAAAAGTAAAACTGCAGGGGTAAGTGCTTTTTTGCATGGCCTGACAAGACGCTGAGACTCATAATGAAAACTAATATAGCAGCAGGATTATTGGAATGAGCGGGAAGGCTGCCCTTAAGTGTGGCACGCCAGCTCACACCCCCATATAATCGTCTACTGCACTCAGGAGCCCTTGAGCAAAACATGAATACCATCTATTCCCGGACGTGCTGTCCTGTCGCTGAACCTGACCTCTGACCTGAGATGTTTCCCTTCAAGGGTTTGACTGTGTATTTCATTATCACAGGATACTTTTGGAATGAAATGAAGAATTGCCGTGGGCGTAGGCTGGTGGGTAGTGCAGACTGTGCAGGTGGTGAAGTCCTGCATGAACGCACAAGATATTACTAAAAAGGAGTGTGTGTGTGTGTGTGTGTGCGCCCATTTAGGCAACTGTACCAAGCTAATACAATAAATGGGCGTGTGCGTGTGATTACCAGGTATGAAGTTGGAGTCGGGAGAGCAGGGCCTGGTCTCACTGTTGTTTCCTGAACACTGGTTTCCAGTGGGGAACAGGACATCACAATGACGCACACGTAGCTGGGCTCCGTTGGAGTCGCAGTGGGACCACTCGGACCAGCTGGACCAGCTCTCTGGAAATGGCAGTGACAGCAGATTTCACAGTCTGTCCAGCCTGTACACACATCTGTGTGTGTGTGAGCTCTATTAGCTTATGGCTGACCTTAACTGCAAATAAGTCATGCATGAGTGACCTCTGAAGGGGCCCAGAGAATTAGAATGGAGCCTAGGATGGATTTATCACATGCAGTGTTTACCTGGACAGGGCTGTGTGTTGCACAGAGCTTCTTCAGTGTGCAAGCCCAGGCATATGTCCCCTCCATAGGCGGGAGGGGGGTTGCTGCAGGTTCGGGTCCTCATGTAGTGTCCGCCTCCACATGTCACAGAGCATTTGGACCATGAAGACCAGCAAGACCAGCTGCCATCAACTAAACCCAGAATATCAGTTGTTAAATTGCTTATATTTTGCTTTTTACTACTCGTGCTCATAGCGTAAGATGGCGCAATGTACACAGAACATGTGTACACGTCCTAAAAATGCAATAAAATAGTAAAACTGTGGCTTCATGATCCACTTAAACCTTTATATATCAGACAAAAGGACATCATATTTTTAATAGTTTTGCTCTTAAGAAATCTATTTTGTTCAACATAAACACTGAAACACTCAGGTTGTAAACGGTCAAAACAAGAGACATTTAGTGACGTCGAGCCAAATTATTTAAAGAAAAGGGGAAGTGACTATGATTTTTTTTTTTTTTACAATTTGTTCAACAAATAGAATTTACAGAACAAATCCAATGGAACAGAGTTTTCTTTGTCCTAATTCCTGATAAATAAAGGTTTAAATGAACTGCTAAATAACACATTTCCATTTTTATTGCATTTTTTAAATGCATACCAACGTCCCTGGTAATGCTGGTTTCCAAGTTTGACAGGACATTGAAGCAGTTGTTTGTTTGTCATAAAATCTTTTCCACACTGCACTTTGTGTGTTCTCCAGGTTCCAGGTCATTTCCAAAGACAATTTTTTCTCAGCGCTGAGTGATTGGAAGTCGTCTCAGCCTTTTTCAAATGGTGGTGCATGACAGATAAATATGAGCTAATTTGAATATGTATGCATGGGTGTGTTAGTGTGTGTGTGCGTTAATAAAGATCAATGAAGCAGCGCAATTTGTTATCATTATTCCTCCCCTCATTATGTACCAAATGGGAAGCAAGTGACGGTTAAAACAGCAGGAAAATCATGACAGAATCAGAATACCAAGAAAACATATAAATACAAGGAGAGAGAGAGAGAGAGAGAGGAAAGGAGGGGACAGATAAGAAAGAGGGGAGCAATAAAACCGGGGCGATGTTTGTCCGTGAATCTCAACAGAGGTAAATATCCTTCACCAATCATCTGGATAAAACCTGTCTTCATTTTGGCACAGAGAAATTTCCTTTTTCAAAACCACTTGAGAATTGCTTTTAAAGACCTGAGGATAGCTGGCAGCACTGTGCAGGTAATTGAAGTTGCTGATGCTTTTTGTCATCTCAGTGTGATTTCTCTATCACACACCGACGTATAAGTCAATACTGGGCCTGCTATGATGAATCGACTCATCTCAAGCACAGATGCAAGAAAAACATACAAATTCATTTGTTTCAAAATCCAGTGGATGGCAGAGTTAACACCTCCCTCCTTTTTTCTTACTCCTTCATGGCACGATAATATACTTAACAACACTGGATTTGCAGTAGGAAGATTACGATTGGACTGGCAGCTTGGTCTATACGCCTGGAAATAATATCTCACCTTCAGCAGGATCCTAATTGAGTATGTATTAGTATTCACTGCTACTCAGCCTGCTGGGTTAAGTCAGCTCCTTTGGGGGACAGGAGTGCAGAGTTGTTCATCAACATACTCCTGCTATTGTTTTATTACAGTCAACATCCCAGAATGGTTGCATTACATGTATTAGCATAGTGATGCGCAGCAGAAAAATCAAAGAACATTTGAGGAGCGGAGACAGGGGTAGAGCCCTGCTGGATAAAACAAATCTGATGTTCTCAGATCCAAAGTCTGCATTCCAGCGAACAGCTAATAACAGCTTACACTATTAGCGGCTGAGCTCGAGCTGCTGGTGAGCAGGAACGACAGGCGGGCTTGCTGCACAAATATAGTTTTGATCGGCTTTCAGTCTGTCTGTGGTGCCTGGTGGGGTGTGTGACGACGGATCGTGGGGTGCAGAGGTAAAACAGGAGGATCTGAGGTTTTAAGAAAGATGCTTCAGAGTTTCTCCCAGGGGTTTGATTACTAATCATAGATAAAAAAAAAAGAAAAGCATCCTGCTTGTTTGCTTAGCACACCTGCTGGATATCAGGTGGGCTTGATATCCAACCCAGCACTGTACTTCCATTTTGAGAGAGAGAGAGATGGAAGTCGACTGTTGAAAATGCATTGTCTCAAGGCGTTTCACAACAGAGCAAGGCCTCCCAATGCTGGCAGCGTAATTACCCATCGATGTAATTACATGGTGAAACACCACTGGGATTCTTCCTTGGATTTATGGTGTAAATTGATTTTTTTTGTCACTTTTTATCTGCGACTGATTTCTTTCGTGATATTCATATTTCATGGCTGAAGGTTTTTCTTTATTTTACTGACCAGAGAAAGGATGAGTAGAGTGTGTATCAGTGTGAGAGAGAAGACAAGGCTGTGTCCTGAACGTCATACCTGGACATGGGGTGATGTTACACTCCTGGTACTCCTGCGCAGGTCCCACACAGGTCTGCCCCCCGTACTTCGGCTCTGGGCTGCTGCAGGTCCTCTTCCGACTGCGTATCCCTCGGCTGCAGTCTCTGCTGCACTGAGACCAGGAACTCCAGGTGGACCAACCACCGTTGACCGTGTGGCCAGACATCCTCCCGAGACGCAGCACCTCACCTAATAAAGGACAAGAAAATTGATTAAACCTCCTTAACATAACCGTGAGCTTTGGCATTATCTCACTGCAGTGACTCGTTTAAATTGTGTCTGTTGTTGTCACAGAGGACGTGGACGGTACGCCGTTGTTGACATGGCTGTGTGCATTTGTCTTGTAGAGAAAGACGAGGGCAGAGAGTTAATAACAGCTCTTGATGGAGGTGACTGCCTTCACCGCCGGAGCTCTAAAAGCTTCAGCTCCATTTGAGCGACTGGATTTTTATTTCTTTTTCAAATCTCTTGTTCTAGTTTTTTTTTTTTAACAATTTCGAGCAAGACAAGGACAGACACACAGAGGTGTAAACGAAGCTCGCTTGGTTAACGTGTAAACACTTTCCCTCGACAAACAACTAACTGGATGACAAACCTCTGGAGTCGTGTCAGGAAAGAGAGGAACAGAGCATTCCTGATGAAATATGAAGCCCTGATTTATATTAATCTCTAATTACTGCATGAATTAATCAGCAGTGTGGAGAGAGATGGAGAGAAGAGAGAACATGGAATGAAGCCTCCAGTTTTTTTCAAATTGAAATTGTTTTGCAGAGAATTCTAATCAAATTCCAGAGGAATCACAATCATTGTACGCGGCGGTCTTCTCTGATGGTTCACTGCTTTAGCTGGCCCGGCTACTATCACCCTTTTAAAGAAGCAGTTCAAGTCTTCTGGGTCTGTTCTGGTTGGGCTCTATGTCATTATGCACACTGGGGATATTTTATGCACTGCCTTAGAAGAAAAAAAAAATCTGTATGGCACATGGACAGCTTAGGCCAGCCATAGTACAACGACCTTCTTCGCTGATTCAGATTAGGATTTCTTTTCTAGTCATTGTAAGATTATTATGAAATTAGCTGTAACTGAGATTTCACCATGTTAAAAATAAGTTGAAAAAAAGAAAATGTGAATAAAAATACCTTACAAGAAATGTTATGTAATACACATTCACACAATATAAAAAAAGAATAAATTGTACATGACCCCTTAGTAGTATATGGACATGGATATATATTAGGACATGATAAATATTGCATATGGTTTCTATCCATCCATATCTTCTTAAATGCTGTCATTGAAATATATTTAAAAAGCTGAGAAAGGAGAAAACTTTGACTCTCTCTCTTTCATTCATTTTGCTTTCTGACGGGCTCTGTAATTTCTCCCATTACCATTTTCATCTTTTTGTCTGGTTCTGTCTCCCTGCCCTCCGGTCTGGCCTTGTTGCTGCTTTGTCAGCCTGCTCTTTTCACTGACAGTCATCATGGCACTGCTGCTTTGTATTCTCAGGGTGAAGACAGTGTGTTTACCTGACACAAATCCTCGACCTGTTCATAACTATGGTCCGACCTTGGCGGCGTGCGGGCCAACTCAACGCAGCATCAAGCTGGCCTTAAAGCTGACAGGCCCTTCGAGGGTCCGGCTCTTTATCGATTCTGAGTAGTCTGCAGCACGAACAGCATCGTCTGCCACTGTGACCCGCACCCTTTATCAATCCCTCCGTAACACAGGAGACTGCACTTCTGCCCAGGAGGAATAGCAATACTTCATAATCGTACTGCATTTACATGCAGACATGCAAACACACCTAAATGTCAGTGCACACCTCTGAACACCAACACTTAATTATGCTAATCCCACAACACAGAGACGCACGGGGCAAGGCTCACTTCATTTATTCAGGCTTGGGTCTGACATTGCTCTAATACACTGTGGGTATTGTTAATTCTCCCTCGCAGGAGCTGCCATCCCATCACCACAACAAACACTGTGGTACCCTCCTTCTCACACAGTTAGCAACTGGATCTATCGACCTGCACGCAGCCACAGAGAATTAATCTCCCCCTCCTGACGAGCCGAGCCGGGCCACAGCTAAGAGGGACACAGTGAGACATCCAGTCAACCCACTGTAAAGAAAGTAGGACGAAAAAATAGAAGTTCTTTACTCTCTCTCTCTCTTTTTTTGCCCAGCATCATAAACTGCTCAAAGGCACAGAACACCCTGTAAACAACAAACTGTGCGCACGTGTGTGTGTGTGTGTGTGTGTGTGTGTATGAGAGATCAAATAAAGTGAGTTAGACTGGTGCAATCCAACATGTTGTACAGTACAGGCACTGGAAGAAAAACAGGGGACAGAGAAGGAAAGAAGAAAATGAAAGGCGATGATCTCAAACAAACTCTCACACACAGATGTGAATCATATATTGGCTTTATAATTATTGATATCTCTATTTATATGACAGGAACAACAAGGGGTTCACTTTCCTGTCTCCTCACTTAAAAATAGTTTAGAACTTATCCAACATTGGACAAAATAAAGAATAAAAAATATATTTTACTGGTGTAAATGTGTGAAAAGCAGGAATTAATGAAAAAAACCAATGGCTTTGGTCAGCCTTGTGTCCAGACTGGTATTCACGACATCTCTCAGACAAAGCTGGTACGACCGCAAATGAGCTGTGGATACAAAAAAAAGAAAGGGTTGCCAACCTTCAGCTTTAGCAGGAGACACACTGCCAGCTCACTGTGTGAACAAAGATTTATCAACAAAAGATTAACACTGGGCTTCAGACACAGGGGAAACAGTGGAGAAGAACTTCTGCCAGAATGTTCCAGATTCTTCACTGCACTTTAATCCTTGAGAACTTTTCCTCCCTCCTTCTCCTCAGACCTCTTGAAAATCTTGAAAACCTTTTTTACGTTGACAACGTCTCACATTGGAAACGTGATCTACCTGACAGGTCTGCTCAGAGTGAGATTTTTAAATGATGCATATGTAAAATGGGAAAATGGAGGGAACGCCACGAAGATCAACAGCAGGCTATGTAGCAAAAACCCCAACAGTTATAATTATGTCAAGCAATTTGTGTTGTTTTAGCCCTCACTCCACTTCATTTACATTCCTCCTCCAGTCTCAGATGTCAAAGTACAAATTATATACTTTTATCACTCCTACTCTTTGACTTTCTTGTTTGACAACACACCACAGTGCTGCATTAGATTACTTTTAGCTTTGTTACACATTATCTCGCTCTTGAAAAGGACAATTTCTGTCACTCCTACCTGCAGCAAAGCGCACAGTTTAACAACAGAGCCGGAGCCTCTGTAAGTTAACTATGATGGATGGCTCTAATGTATGATGACAGTCAAATTTTTATCCAGTGGTGAAAATGGACGGAAACTAGCAGCTAGTTGGAGGGAGATAAATCACCTGGAGTCTGAGAATAATGGGCATGAACAAACAGAGCGATCAGGCTTTTAGCTGATAGGCCTTTTATGGTACTGTTTTATAATTGTGTTACACAGAATTTCTCTGTGTAATCTGAATCGGTGCTTCCTGTATTTTTAAGTGCAATAGATCTTCAAATATCCAAAGGCAGGACTGCAGAGGATTTGTTTTTCTTTAAAAAAAACTTCACTCAAACAAAACCTTTAAAGAAACTACTTCTAAATAAAAGGCAGGACTCAACCTTACTGATCAAACACATGGGGACACACTAACTGAATTTCATGTGAGTAAAGCTGGCACCTATATAAGATTTTACAATCCCTGACAGAAAAAACACACGCATGCCGCCTTTACCCTGGTGAGATCATGTGTGTGTATGTAGGACAGTATATTGTCTACAGAAAAGTCAAGGCATCAGTTTGGTAATAAAGGAGCACTTGCTTTTGGTAAGTGAGTTTCTCTGCTGCTCCCAACAATATATTCACATATATACAGTATAGCTATACACACAACACATATAAATATATAGTAGAATATATATAAAGTAAATATGGACAAAATAAAGAATAAAAAATATATTTTACTGGTGTAAATGTGTGAAAAGCAGGAATTAATGAAAAAACCAATGGCTTTGGTCAGCCTTGTGTCCAGACTGGTATTCAGGACATCTCTCAGACAAAGCTGGTACGACCGCAAATGAGCTGTGGATACAAAAAAAAGAAAGGGTTGCCAACCTTCAGCTTTAGCAGGAGACACACTGCCAGCTCACTGTGTGAACAAAGATTTATCAACAAAAGATTAACACTGGGCTTCAGACACAGGGGAAACAGTGGAGAAGAACTTCTGCCAGAATGTTCCAGATTCTTCACTGCACTTTAATCCTTGAGAACTTTTCCTCCCTCCTTCTCCTCAGACCTCTTGAAAATCTTGAAAACCTTTTTTACGTTGACAACGTCTCACATTGGAAACGTGATCTACCTGACAGGTCTGCTCAGAGTGAGATTTTTAAATGATGCATATGTAAAATGGGAAAATGGAGGGAACGCCACGAAGATCAACAGCAGGCTATGTAGCAAAAACCCCAACAGTTATAATTATGTCAAGCAATTTGTGTTGTTTTAGCCCTCACTCCACTTCATTTACATTCCTCCTCCAGTCTCAGATGTCAAAGTACAAATTATATACTTTTATCACTCCTACTCTTTGACTTTCTTGTTTGACAACACACCACAGTGCTGCATTAGATTACTTTTAGCTTTGTTACACATTATCTCGCTCTTGAAAAGGACAATTTCTGTCACTCCTACCTGCAGCAAAGCGCACAGTTTAACAACAGAGCCGGAGCCTCTGTAAGTTAACTATGATGGATGGCTCTAATGTATGATGACAGTCAAATTTTTATCCAGTGGTGAAAATGGACGGAAACTAGCAGCTAGTTGGAGGGAGATAAATCACCTGGAGTCTGAGAATAATGGGCATGAACAAACAGAGCGATCAGGCTTTTAGCTGATAGGCCTTTTATGGTACTGTTTTATAATTGTGTTACACAGAATTTCTCTGTGTAATCTGAATCGGTGCTTCCTGTATTTTTAAGTGCAATAGATCTTCAAATATCCAAAGGCAGGACTGCAGAGGATTTGTTTTTCTTTAAAAAAAACTTCACTCAAACAAAACCTTTAAAGAAACTACTTCTAAATAAAAGGCAGGACTCAACCTTACTGATCAAACACATGGGGACACACTAACTGAATTTCATGTGAGTAAAGCTGGCACCTATATAAGATTTTACAATCCCTGACAGAAAAAACACACGCATGCCGCCTTTACCCTGGTGAGATCATGTGTGTGTATGTAGGACAGTATATTGTCTACAGAAAAGTCAAGGCATCAGTTTGGTAATAAAGGAGCACTTGCTTTTGGTAAGTGAGTTTCTCTGCTGCTCCCAACAATATATTCACATATATACAGTATAGCTATACACACAACACATATAAATATATAGTAGAATATATATAAAGTAAATATATATATATATATATATATATATAATACACTCATATATATTTATACATATACATAATGCATATAAATTAGTGTATTTATATACAAATATATATTTATGTATATTCATATGTGGGTTAAGCTTAAAACATCTATAATCAGTGCAGCTCTATGTACCGTAATTGAAAAGTGAAGAAAACAGATTAAATGCCATTAAAACAACAGAAGAATTGATCTTTTCATTTCTAAATTCTGAACTTGCTCATCTTCCAAAGACACCTTCAAAACCCCTTGGTTATTGGCTGTTAGTTATTGTCATGATTTCTTGCAAACACGCTGAGCAAAGAGCGATTCTGTGCCAACTGAGGGGATTTGCAAATGACAGACAGTGTTAATTGCCTCTGCTGTCTTGAAAATTTGTTGACACAATGTTCCCAAAAATCTGCAGCAGTTGATAAACGGTACGCCGGGGCAGAGGTGAGACAGACAGTGTGTTCCTGGCAGAGCGGCTGTACCTTACAAATGTGGCGTCAAGGATAATTGCAGCGAGGTTCTGAACTCTGTCTGGCAGTAATCATGGCGGGCCATGGGTTACGTACGTTACAGACAGCGGGAGGCATAGAAGACGAGATCGTGTCATCAACAACTAAGAGAGAAATACTGTTCCAGGAAAAGATTTAAAAGTCAGGGCTTGGTGCACAAGAGTGGCTGTGCAAACAGTTGAAGACTTTTAAAGTCCATATGTCTACAGACATATATATATATATAAAATAAACAAAGTTGCAAATATTATATAAGCTATAAAAACCTGTCCATTTCACACTTAATCTGTTTGTAAACCTACACACCGTCTTCATGCTAACACCCATAGCAACAGAGATAAATATATAATATTGTACAGTGTCCACCTAAAGCACCCACGTCATAGAGATTAAGCAAAAGGAGGGAAGTTGTCAATGTACTAAATGTTTATAATCTGATAAATTAACTCTTTGTGGTAAGAATAAATAAAAAAAGATCTATTCTCACTGCCCCAGCCTTGATACAGCTGATGAAACACACACACGTCTCTTTCCTAGAAACAGACTCTGCAGAGACAGAAACAGACTTCAAGACTGCCAAAGGAAGTTCTCAGCTATTGTATTCCTGCTTCTTTCAGTGTAGATTTACAAAGCAGTGAAAGACAAAGAGGTGGAGAGACTGAACAACAGAAAAATAATAAGAATACTGGAATGGCTGTCATCCGTCACCAGCGTCTCCCAGCACTGTCCTGTGCCAACTGCTGTGTCCACATGTGACATCCTTGCAAAGGGAACTAATCTGTGGGCCACAAGAGAACCCTGGCCTTGATGCCAGATCATCTGAAGTGAAACACGTCACACTGCCACAATGCCACAATGCCACCCTTTCTCTCTGGGGGGAAAGAAGATGAAACCATCACTCACCGACATGAGACAGTAAGATGAGAAACTCACAACCTTCTGCATAAATGTGCCGTCTTTTGTCTTGTCGTGTTTGTTTCTGTCTTTGTGAGGGACAAACAGGGACTGACATCCAGAACTGCAGCAAAACAATAAATGAACTGAACTTCTTCACATTGGACCGATAGATTGATGAAAAAGATATTTGTGTCATTTAGAATGACATGTAGCAGTAGAACTATTTACATTTTTCAATGGACAAACTGACAACTGACTGATGTTTGTTAGTTTGTATAAATATCTAGTTTACTCCTAACCAATACTCCTGATTAGGAGTATTGGTTAGGAGCCTCATCTACCCACTGTAATAACACACAAGTTGCTGTATCATTATAGAGAAAGTCTAACGGTCGGTCTTGCTTCGAACTTGTCCCTGATGTTAAAATACCTCCAAACTGCTGACATTGTTGACCTTTATACAGCTACTGTTGTGGGGATTGGTTCAACTATAAACACAGCCAACATTTATCTGGGCAGTGTTATCATGTGGGACAGGCAAACACTAATTTCACTCTTATTAACTATGACTCAAATAACAGGTAATTTACATTTTATTAAGACATGATTGATTTGTGTGTGTGTGTGTTTTTTTTTAAATCAATGCAAACACTTCACCCTAATGATTTTCTCAGATGGTCTCAACATTCTTATCTGTCCCTCTTCTGGCCTGCTTTCCCTGAACCAGGCAGAAATTCAATAAGAAAAAATAGCTCTCAGTGGCGCCTGGGTTAAAGATGGTCATTGCTGGAGTAAGACGGTCAGCATTTTGTCAAGGATGCTTCGGCTCTTTTTTTGATGTTCTTAACAAAAGCATAGAAGCTGCGGTGGTTCAACTGGAAACCATTTCTGGAGACTGATGGACTTCTAGGACATTTTTATGTCTCCACTTCCTACCTGCCAGTAAGATATGGTAGCTATGAGTGGCTCTTATACCAAAACATTCACTTCGCACCGGGGTGACTGCTCTTCTGCCTCAACTCAGGCAACTCAGGTGTACAACAAAATTGCCGTGTTTGAAAACTTTGTGTTTGTTGCTTAAACTAGAACTAGTCTCCATAGAATAAGTGGCAAAGTGGCTCAGCACAAATCCTTGAGGTAATTCTCTGCTCACTAGGCGCAGATCAAGAAGTCCAATATCCAGTAGCAGATGCCTGGATCCATGCTAAGCAGCAACAGCTTCTCAATAAGCTGTTGTGGCAAAATTGTGTTAAATACAAAGCAACATCCCAGGGTAAGTACTCTCATTTTGAGAGCAGGGAGTGTGTAGATGGATGTGCAAACTAAGGGTAGTCTTAAACAAGTGTGGCCTGACTTTAAGTTTTTAAGATCATTAATGTTCTAGTCCTTTTATGAGTTCAGGCATCAGTGCTGATGCAGGACAGATACAGCATATCTTTAATAATGGCACATTTCAGACTCAAACTGGCTGTTAACTACAACTTAACTAACTCCTCTCTAGTGGCCGGTCGTTACTATGACCACCATAAAACTAGGGCTCTGATGCAGAGACACTAGACGCAGACGGGGTTAAGGCAAAAATCAATGTTTATCAGCAAAGCAAGCACTGGTACACAGAGGGAAGACAGGCAGGATGACTGTGGGGTACTGTATGAGGTGAACGGATCTCAGGGTAATGATTTCAGATTGTGTTCGTCTGTCTGATTTAAGACAGAAGATAAGGAGTCTGTAGATTAGAGAAAGTCAAACGATTATTTGATTTATTTTTTGGCTATTTTTGACTTAGAAAGAAGACTTTTTTAATTTAATTGGCAATACGAAGTATAATTTTTTAAAGTTAAATTATAATTATTTTGACTTTTACTGCATGTAGGTTCTATTAAAGTATATAATGAATCTGAAAGCCCCCAGCTGGAATTTAAAGACTGTGCATGAAGCTGTAGTTGCAGTGGTACACCAGAGATTTAACAGCTGTAAACACAACATAAAATATTAAACAAAAATGCACAGAGGAACATCAAGGATGCTAGAATTAAGATGCCAGAACAGATCTTTCTTTTTTTTTTGAAGGTTTACAATGATGATATATAATTATGATGCATTGTATTCATGTCTTCTGCTATAATTGCAAGATTGCTGCAAATTATCTTTCTCATTAAGGACATACAGCCATCAAGTGTATACTAACAGCCCTCTTTAAGGATTACTGTCATATCAATTGACATCTTAATGGAGCCAACGTTGACCTAAAACAACAATCATAACGTCTGCGTCGATGACTGTAAAAGTGGGGATTTATTAGATTCTGGCATCGTATGAGTCACAGCCTAATGGGAAAAATGCACCGGGCAGAGAGGATGCAAACATCCATTCCACTGTGTACACCACCTTGTTCACATGTGTGTTAACGCATTAATATTATATGAAGACATACCATAAAACCGTGAGCATAACAGAAGAATACAAATGTAAAGGAAAAGGTGTATAGGGACATTTAAAAATATATGGTTAATCAGGTATTTATGGAAATGTTGATTTTTTTTCTCTATCTCTTTGAGACGTGAGAAATGATAAAAAGGACGGAACGGTGACAACAGCGGCAGGGCTAATCAGTGGGCGTACGAGACAGCAGCGGTTTTCAAATTACTACAGATCTTAAGTAATTAACTCACTTAATCATCATCATTAGGCTAAGATCACTGAAACGGAACAAGTCAGTATGTTATACAGTTTTTTTTGCATAATAAAGATCGATAGAGATCTTAATACCAGAGACACTGCAACGCAAAAGACAAGAGAAGCTGGGAGGAGATCAGGAGCATCAGTGGAATATCAAATATTCTCTTAATCTCAACAGTGATAAACGATTACTCCTGCGACTCCCAGGTGTGTGTCACTTTACCCACAGCTGTAACTCTGAATACAATTCACACACTCAAATGTCGGGTCACAAACATTCCAGCATTCTGTCAAATTAAAGCGGAGCGAAAACGATCTAAGACAGCAGGGTAGGCTTTTTTCCACAGAGAAGAATGAGAGCCATCAGTGAGACAGCTGAGAGTCTGAGAATAATTGTTCACAGTTCATGCATCGGCTTTAAATGAGAAAAACAAACAAGCAAACCATAATGACACCGTGCGCTGTGGGGCGCCAGCTCCCCACTAGTCTACTGAAATAGTTACTCACTGCCCCCACTGAACAAGCCATTATTATGCTGTTCATATTAAAAATTAAAGATAATTTAGTCATATTTTCAGTGTTTTCCTCTTGTGATTGTCATTAACGCTGTAAATGCTTTGAAAAGCATGTAACAACACATTAACTTAGCCGGAGCAGAATGCCTCGGTTCAACATGTGCACGTTTGTTCACTAGTGAATGGTGAGCATGAGGTCATTAAGACAAGACAAGAGAAATGTAGCTTTTTAGTGGCATCAAAAAAAGGTTGTAGATCTCTGTATGGGGAATGGAGACCTGTCCAGATGTGTTTTGGCTTTGGGGGGCTACTGTTCAAATGACCAGGCTGATGTCATTTACCTACATTCAAAACATTAAATATATATTTACTCATATAAATCAAACATACTTCATGTTTACGTTGTATGTTGGGATACTGATAAAATGCATGTAGCACTCTGGCACAGTAGGATTGAATTCTTACAGTACATGGTCACTACTACACACTACAGAAGTATATATATATATTTAAATTTGAATTGCTCATGATCTATTGGTGGGTCATGACCTTCAAATCTGACCAAACTCAGCTTTCCACTTTTTTACTGCACTCATCAGTTTTGTCCCTATGCTGAGACGACCGCTCGCTTCAAGGAAAGTTGACTGTCTTCCCCAGGGCTCAGGTCCCACAGTCCAAATACTTCCATAGATAGAGGACATATTGAAAAATCCTTCAAGTGCACTCACATACAGACAAAGACACACACATACAGTGCACACCAAAACCTGGCAAGTCCATCTGCCCACTGCCCCAATCACAGGCGGCAACACAACAGTGCTCTGCAGATGGATGGCAGGTTTGATAATGGTGGAAATGAACAAGGGGATCAGTGGAGCCTGTCCTGCTTTTTTTTCTTTTTCTTTCTGGTGTTATGACTTAAAACTGCTTTGAGAAGTGAATCATATTGAAGTCTGGAGATGAACAATCAACCTGGGACAAGGGTAGAACAGCACACAGAGGCCATGAACACCTCAATAGATCCTGCCTTCATTCAGGCAGTAACACTGCAGCTGCAGTGAAACTGTCCTTCTTTTTGAAGAGAATGATATTGTTTCATATTTTAGATTGAATTTTTAACAAACGCATGGTGGGGCGAAAAAAAAAAACACTTTTTGAGTGAAACAGTTTTGACATTGGAAAGACATTTGTTTGATTAAAAAATACAAAAAAATACAAAAGGAAAATGAATTAAAGAAATACCCTTTTGATGTCATTAATTTCTTTTTTTCTTCTTTTTTACAAGGACTTTTTTTGCATTTGGAAAATACATGGCGGCAAAAACACAGCAGCAACTTTAATGGATGTTGTAGCGTTGTGTGTCAATAAGGGAGGAATTTTAAGTGAAGATAAAAAGCATTTATTAATAAGTAAAAATCAATGACTCTTTAAGATTTTGAACAGAAGCAGCACTTGAGTAGAATTTCAAAATCCCAAAAAAATGTTCAGATTAATTTTTAATTTTCTGATAATCACACTGTGACCTCAAAGAATACATTCATTTATTTTTCATTTAATCCATGCATGGAAATATTGTTTGTGTTCTACATAAAGATCATGACATTTCTGTGTTTATGAAGTCTCAATACTTAGAATAAGAAAAAATAAAAGTGAATAAGACCTGATGTAAGTACTAGAAACTAATAGAAACTAGGATTGTTCAAATGAAAATGTATATCACAATAATCAACTAGTGAAATTAATCCCTTCCTCTAATGAACAGTCGATAGCCACGTCATTTACACACACTGTGTGAAAGATTTTTTTTTCACCAAAGCACTTTGCTTTAAATACACTTTCAATTCCCAAAATTCCCAAAATTCCCAAATCCAGCATAGTGCATCGAGAAATGACTCACACAAGAAAGGAAACAGATGCTGTAGGTTATTTGATGGATTCTTAATCTATTAAAATGATTAACTCTAGTTCCATCATTAATCTGTTTGTATTGACTTATGTTTGTCATATTTCTATGAAAAATAAAAGTTTTAATTCGACCTCCAGTCGTGCTGGTGCATAGTTTGCACCTCGGTGAGCTACGTTAACAGTGTTTCTCATTTTCAGTGTTTGTACACTGGTTGTTTAACACATTGGAGCCACCTTTAGTGCGACACATACGTCTCCATCTGTCTGCTGTCGACTGCTTGACATTCAACGACACAGATGGACACGTTGCCAAAAGTGATGGCTGTAAAAACAGGCTTCACTTTTCAAACAGCTTAATTACGGCAAAACTAAACTGTTATCATTTTTTTTTCTCATGGTGAAAACGCACAGTGTTTGCCACTTCACTAATTGGAAGAAACAGGAACCTGTCAGCTTGATTGTTCACAACTGGAATGTGTGACTTTCACTCTTAAAGGACCGCGGTCCACGTGAGGGTTTTCTCACCGCACTGATTTAATCCTTCACTGGGAACATTGAAGTGTGGGCTTCAGAGTGAGAAGAGAACAACCTGTACCTGACAGAAAGAAGTTTAATAATCAGAAATGTAAACGACAGGCAGATGAGAGCTGAGAGAGTCCCACTGATAGTGTATATTACGGCCAGCCTCTGTGATTACTTCTGTGTGGCAGCAGCAGACTGCCCACAGCCACACATGAACTCAGAGTAATGGGAGGGTGCAGTAGCTCAGCCAGGCGCTAACTCGAAAAAAAGCTCTACGTAAGAAACTGTGCTTTTCACTGAGGGCCACTGCTGTACAGTACAGACACATTAAGTGATGCCTTTGACTCTGGTCTGCTGTGATGTGGTGCCACCCAGCCCTTCTCCCCCTCTAATACGGTTCCACTTGACAACATAAACAACGTCTCAATTAGCGGGCTGTTTGTACAGACGTTTACAGCGTTTAATTCACCCCGGGTGTGGCCCGACCAAGACTATGTGGTCCACGGGCAAAAGGGAGTGAGAGTTTGTACTACTGGGCTCGACTATGACTGTGTGTACACAAGTGCAATAGGAGGCATGGAGGATCTAAAATTAGTTGTCAGCAGCTGATCAGCTCAGTTGTTCTGGAATCCGTTAACACTTCTAATGCTTTGATCCACAGATAAGGTTTAAGAGCGAAGGCAGCATCGACATGAGAGCGGATTAAGACAGAACTTGTGAAACTTTTTTGAGGACAGCGGAAAGAAAAGTTGGAGGAATTGAGAGGGGAAAAAAATCTAATGAACAACAGACACACAGGGAGAAGGAATAGCTTGAGGCAAGAAGGCCAGTAACTAGCCTGCAGAGAGACACAAAAGCCAGTTGGAGTGAGATAAGAGAAACGTCCAGAGGCTGAGATAGCTGGAGAGAGAACTCTTCCACTCACTCACCATCAGTGGAGCAGCCCGTGGATCCATCACTGGAGCAGTAGCGCATCTCAATCCTCTGTCTTCCCACTTCTAAGAGGCTGGGGTCTGGGATGCGAGCTTTGCACGTGTAGCGGAAACGCTGCTCGTAGTGGCCGCCGTTGTCGGAAATGTTCACAGGTGTCCAAGGAGTCCAGGGTGTTGTTTTCTTCAGGTCAGGACAGGGCAGGGTGTTACACGGCTGGTATTCCTGTGGGCACAATGAGAGATGTTTTAAAAACATTCAGTTTGAGTCTAGTCAAACTTGAGATTTTACTGCAAGGATATTTATAAGCAGATAAGAAGCAGTATAAAAAAAGATAAACACCAATAAATGCTTGTCTAATTTCTACAGAAATATTTTCTACAGAAATCATAACAGACCTGAAATAGCTTTTAAAAACATCAAATTAGTTTTATGAGAGAAATAATGAACCTTTTTTTGGAGGCTTTTCTATTTGATTTCTTGATTCCAGTTCTGTCATTTATACAATGCCCCCTCCTCTGTACACCTCTGATTAAAAGCAGCTCTGTTTACTTGTCCCTGACCGACACGTACACAGTGACTCCAGCAAGGCTATACATGGAGAGAGGCAAATAAGCCAGCGTGAAGGGGTCGACGGTCTAGTCTAATTTATGTGTGATAGGATGAAGGCAAGAGAGAGGAGAGAGTGATAGGAAGGGAGGGAGTTAATAAAGGGAGGTGAAGACATGGAAAGAGAGAAAAGGAAGGCAATAATGCTGCTTCTTTTTTTCCATCTGCTTCTGACTCTTAGAGCCAGGGCAGTCGAAATGAAAAACACGTCACTGAAGCTCTAACAATATGATATGTGCTTCTCATTCTCCATGTACCCCTCCCCAACCCCACCATCCCTTCCCTCTGCAAATCAAAACTACTAGTCAAAAAAAAAAAATCCAGCATCTTCTGGGGCCACTGCTTTTGATGATGCGATTCCAGAAGATGAAAGGTGGATAATCAGTCAATGGTCTGGGCTGCATTTATGCAAAGCTAAATAAATAAGGAGGTGATGGTGCCGATGGATCTGGTGAAAATGACACCGGAGAGGAGAAGGCGAGATGACTGTCATTTTCTTCACCACTTGTTTATTTATGCTGAATGGGCCTTGAGTGACTGCCAGACCTTGACAAAATAAGATAAGAGATCCTTTCAGCCCATTCGTCAGCTTGTCACAGGGGGCAGGCAGACGGGTCAGCTGAGGAGAGCATTATACATCAAAAAGAATGTTTTGGTCTTTTTGGTCTCTATTCCCATTTATCTATTTATCTCCAGTCGTGTATATATATATATATATATAAATATATATATATAAATAATATATAAATATACAGTATATCTATTTTTTCTTTTCAACACAGTGTTCATAAGTTGCTTTGTGTCACATCCATTTCTTCCCTTTTCTTGCTCCTGTTGTGTTTATCACTGTTTCATCTCTGTCGCTGACGCTACACCTTCCTCTGTCTCTCCCTCCTCCGGCGGACTCTTCCTGCTCATCCTCCCTGGGGCAGCAAGGTTAAAAACACAGGGAGGATTTGGATTCTGTGAGGACTCTGTGATGAATGAGGGCGCCACCACCGTCGCTGCACTCCCTCCCCTCGCCCCCCCCCCTTCTCTCTATCTCCCCCAGTAATCATACCCAGACATTAATATTTAACATGATCACGTATCAGCGGCCATCCCACCGTCTCTGATCATCAGCCAATGAGGAAAAGGAAGATGAAAAAAATGGCGTGGCTTTGTTGATGCCTACAGTGTCAGAAAAACAAACGTGGTATGAATGGGAGAAAAAGGCAAACGATCTGTGGGTGTTTGTTGTGTTAAGTTGTTGAAGGTGGCCAAACACAATACATATATAATGAGGCTTGTCTAGTAAGCATTTTTTTCCCTCTCTCTCCCTGCACTCTCTGAGGATTAGTGTTGATGAACAGGGTTAAGGAGATAATTATTGGGATTTAAGTGAAACCTCATTCAAACTCTCCAGAATACTTTCACATCAACTCCAGCCAAACTTTAAATGTGTGAAATGATAAGTGAAAATGATTTGTGACTGTCGCGTTTTATACGTACATTTTTGTACAAAGTGATATTATTTTAACAAATGTCTTGAAAATCTATAGGGCTGATATGTCGGGGGTGTGATTGTACAAATTATCATAAAAAGTGTTAATTTTGACAGTCGGTTTTGACTCACTCTATACTGAATTGGGAGTTTTAATTTAAGTTATGTGTGTGTGAATGGAATTTTGACATTATTCCAGTTGACTAAATCTAATTGGATTTATTTGACCCCGAAGGCAACGAGAAAAATTTATCAATTTTAAAATAAAATAAACCCTCTGGTTATCAATTCTCCATTTGGCTTCTATAGCATTCAGGAGTTTTAATTAAAGATAACGTTTTGAACCATTGTTTTATTGAAGAAAAAAAATTGTATATAAAGTATCTGTTCAATGCTACATCACACTGTCAAAAATTGACCAGACTATTGCTGCTCAATCAATACAATTGGATGACCTTGGGACCAAATGTCCCATCTATCTTATTCAGTATTGAACAATGCATCCAAACATTTCATCCTCTACATTCACACCATCTCCTGACTTTCTATTTGGTCTTTGTTCGGTTTCTTCTTACAGAGAAACCACATTTGACTTTGACAAAAATCTGAAGTCAACACAATTAACACTGCACTGCCCTCCCTTAGTTTGATGAACACGCTGGTAAACCTTCAAATCAATACAATTAGTTAATGTAGGAGAACCAGACGGACAAATCAACTAAAGTTTGTTCAGTCCTGCAGTGTTTTTTTTCTCTGGACAGCATTATCATATATTATTGTCAGGTATCAACATTAGTGCTGCAGTGTTTCTCCCCTTTTGCAGTGCCCTCCACTTCTCTCTCTCTCTGTCTCTCTCTGCCTGTCCAACATTGGAGGTTCACATAGATGGAGGAGCAGGTGATAAAGGAGGCCAGAGCATCATTCATTAACAGTCACAGCAGCAGCAGCAGTGTGGGCTATGTTGTGTTTTTTCTATTTTGTTGCATTAGTTTAAACTGAAGAACTCTCAAGAGCCTTGTGTGACATCATGGTGCGACTGAGGCGACTGTTTGTTTGCTTGTGCTCTAACATTCATCTTTTAATGGCTCTTGAGAATGGCCTGGGCCCATAAAGAGAAAAATGGTGAACCATTACACCCACTAACAGTGTTTAAAAGATAGTGGACGCAGTTTAATGAGCCTCATTAAGGCCATTATAGCATGCAAATACAAAAATTACATTATATAAGAAAAAACAAAGATGATATAAAACTTTCACTTAATATTGTAGTTAAAACTGAGACCAAAAAACATTCAACTAAGTTAGCCATTCACATCAAGTGCATTGGTCATTTATCTGCAACAGAAAAGACTGAGTTGCATTTGGATAAAGATCAGACTGACTGTTGAGATACTACACCAAAAAGAAAAAAGAAAACAAGACACAATCAAAAAGTTCATTCTAGTTATTACCAGCTGCTATTGGAAGTTAACCAAACCCCAGGAACAAGTGGAACACAACAAGAGAAACAACGCTTCCGATGTTTCCAGTTTCCTTCACTCTGCTCACTGTTCAGTTCAATTCCAAAGAAATTAGACAAAAATGAAAACAAAGCAGAAAGCAGTGAGATGTGACAAGTGGCATGTGAAACACAAAATTGGATTCAATTAGTTTGCTGAATTCGACTCATATCTGCAAAAACCCCAGTGCCCTTCATTCTTCCCTCTGGGCTCAAGCTGTGTGCTCATTTTGTGCATTGTGGACAAATGGAAAGCAAAGATTTTATGGTGTGTCCCACACCTTCAGCAGACATCTGCTCAGAGTCTGACTGGAGGAGAATACAGGACATGATCTTTTAATGTCGGATGAGTACAGTCAATACAGGTGGGATGGTCAGGTGTGGGGGGAAGCCAACGTTTGTGAAGATGCTTAAAATTAGTAGCATTACGCCTCCCTAGAGCTGTGCGTAGTGTTTGCACAGTTATAAGTGTATGCATGGCTGAACTTTGGATTCAGGCAGTTTCTTATTTATTCTGTGTCCATCCACAAAGTTTTCTGCTCACTCTCTGGGTGTTCCATACCGAAAGAGAGGGAGAGAGAGAGAGAGAGAGAGAGAGAGAGAGAGAGAGAGTCGGGATATGGTGCAGGAAGTCTCAACTCCCAACCTCTTATTTTTTATTGAGAAATGCATTAATGTGGTTGGAGGGTGGAATATATTGCACATCTATACCTGTGTTTCCCTCTTCTCCCCCTCTCCCTCTCGCCGAGTGTCTGCGACACAAACAAAATCATATGCAGCAGCAAGTATATAGGTGTATATACAATAGACATGATACTACCTTGTACTATGTAGTACCTTGACGGTCATGTGACTGGACCAGATGTGAGACGTTAGACTGAATAATCACCTCCAGTCCCCACATCTCCATCCTTTACGGCGGAGTCAGTGGAAATGAAGGCCCTAATGTTCCTCCAGTCTCCGTGACACATCACTTTAATTAGCAGCGCCGACCAAAACACATTTAGTCAAACGTAGACTCCTCTCTCTGTCTGCCCACCCGTCTGACTTCATAATGAAGACTGCTGTCGGGCCGCTTGCACACACGCATGCAAACACACGCCGTACACACAAAGCCTAACAGAGAATAATAGAGAGAACGCACTGCTTGTGACCACACATAATTCTGCCTGCAAAAAAACATGCAGTGAATGGCTCTCAACTCACTTCATCACTGCTCCAAATCTCAGCTCCTCGCAGGTAAATACTGCACCTTTCAATATCATTATCATTACTTCTCCATGGCCAAAGCCTGACTTTTCAGACGGAGTCAGGAGGAGCATTTAGCTGAGAGTAATGCTGTCTTTCTATATCATAAAATGTCTCGTTGAAACATTCTCTATCATCAAATCTCTATAATAGGTCCTGAGACCTATTTTTATTCAAAGAACCTAAAATATTGCTGGTCATAGTTGAACTCTTGCACAATTTCACTGCATTAATACAAAACAACGCGCACAAATGTAGGTATATTAATGCACAGGGATATAATTATTAAAGTACAGAAACCTCTTTTGTTATATCTAATTCCATCCCTGCTTGTCTGACTGAGTCACCACATAGTGATAGAACTGTGGAATTACAGGTAAAAAATAAAACCCTTTTGCATGCAGCTCAGATTTGTCCAGATTTAAGAAAAAAAAAACTTCTTATTCTTCTTATCTTTCATGAGGCAACATTTAGTGATGAGTGAGGCAGGGTGGGTTTGTGAGGTGAAACAATGAAGTTTAAATTAAACCGTCCTTGGCCTGAATCTCTATGAGATTCACACCCTATCCCCCCCCACCCCCCACCCCCCAGTGTAAATCCAGTCTGGGCAGGTTACCAACTGTAAAAACACACAGAGGCTGACACATTAGAAATACTAAACTGTATCTTTTCAACACGAGAGAAGCTAAAGGGATTTAGTTGGCAAATGTTTGTGTGTAGAAGAAAGTTTTTTTTTTTTACCTGTAATGAAGAAACTAATCCTTGAGAATCAAATATTTAATTCCATATCTCTTAGTTACGATGGAGTTATGAAAACCAAAGTGCATATGAACTGCTTCTAATAAAAACCTACCACGTACAACTTCTCTGTCCAAACTTATATCAAGACCAAAACCAAAGTCTTCTCCGCATTTCTGCTGACATACAAACGCACCCACAGTCATGAGGTCTTACCCCACTAAACCTTGGCAACACTCACTCCAACCTGGATTGTCTCTGGATCCTTTTTTAGACACACATTTTAAAACAAATTTCTTCCAGGACCTGTAAACCTTTCAATGCCCTGGCCCCTTCTGCATCACCCAAGCCTGGAAGCTGTGACCAACCCTCAGACACCTGTCTGCTCTGGGGGCAGAGCTTTTAGTTTGACAAATCACCACCCTCAATGTCTCTCTCTATTCTCCATCATCTTAGAAAACCTACCTCTTCATGGCCAAAGGGACATGGATACATTTTCTGCTTCATTTGTGCTTTTTCTTAAGCATCATTTGGTTTCTCAGGAACTATGTAGGTTAGACTTGGTTGTGGTACATCACTTGTGCTTAACTTTTTGTGCTAGAAGAACGAAAAAAAACAAACAAACAAAAAAAAAACACACCATGCTATAACGTCACGTCTCCTTCAGGAAGTCAGTGTCTCATATCGCAGTCTGCTGCTGCATTTACAATGTTACCTGAGGCAGTCCTATACACAGAGACAGCCATACAGAACTATCTATTTTGTGGAGAAACCCTGTTGAGAACTTCAGGGCTAGAACTCATCTGAGGCGGTCTGAAGAAAAACAAAAGGTCAATGAGATTGGTTGGTACCAAAAACAAATGATGTCATGAATTCTAAATGTTTCTCACATTATCTTTCTGCTCATTAAGACTAAAACTCTCACCCTCCAGTGTACTGGTTAACTCAGTGACACTTTGATTACTCTGTTTCACTGAAAAGTTTTTCCTCCTTGTCAATTCTCCCTGATCTTTGTAAAACACCAAGCAGATGTTGGCTGGTCGCGCTGCATTCATGTTTCATAAATGCCTGCAGCTGACCACAGGTGGCAGCAGCGTCCCTGGCCCTGACAGGTAAACATGAACTCACAAACACACACACACACACACACACACACACACACACACACGTCAAAGACAGGCACAACTTTCTTCTCTTCAGTTCTCAGCAGGGTGTATGATTAAATAAAAAAAGTGTAGCTGAGTTTGACTCGCTGTATGTGGTGTGTGTGTGTGTGTGTGTGTGTGTGGTCTCCTTCTGTTTAATTAAACATGCTTGTGTCCAGGGGTAGAGAACACACAGACAGATGGCACATAAAAACACTCACATCACACTTATCTCTTATTTTGTGGAGGGTGGTCTCCACCACTAAGCTGTGGGAGCACATTTTCATCATCCTTACTCTGACACACTCGCAATAACTTTTCTTTGTAAAAAGTCAATTTTGGCCTTGTCGGACTTTTACAGTTCCCCCTCTAAAACGCTTAAGCTGCAGCTCTTTAGGGGCTTTAAGTGCATTGAGTCAAGTGTTATGGATTAACAGCTGTGCAATTAAGCACCTTATCACAGCAGTAAAATGTAAAGCAGGAAATTAAGGGTTTTTTTGTTTCCATTTTATCCGTCTAAAAGCTGCGTTAACACAGGTTTGCTTCGCTGTCCAGACGCAACTTCCTCCCAGAGAAATGAGTGAGAAAGTCTGCTTCTAATTGCATGTCTCACGTTTGCGATAACCCCAATTAAGATAAGAAAATGCAGCAAACAAGATCATGACAATTTAACTCAAAAGAAAAGTGGAAAAAAACAGCCGCAGCACTGAGACACCGAGGAACACATTTGTCATAAATTTGAATCTTTCGCCGCCCTCTCTGACTTCACTCAACTCTCGTTCTCCTCTCCTCCTCTGTAACTGACCAACACACTGTCCTCTCCCAGGACACACATGAAAAAAACAAACAAAATGTTGTCAAATTCCCCCCCCCCCCCCACACACACACACACACCCTGGTGTCTCTCCAGGAATGCTGCTACATTCCCAGAATACTGCAGTGAGGATAATGGTTGCAGCACATTGACAGAAATAAGACAGCTGTCATCTGTGGGGGAGTATTTGTGTGTGTGAGACAGAAGAGAGATGAGGGTGTGACTCTGCCACTGCTGCTTAATGGGAGGTCAGTCTTTTCATTTGGGCGTTCTTCTCGGCGTCTGCAGCCTCTCGTGTGTCACCGACAATCATATGATACCAGGCTGTAAATGCTCCTCAGGCTGTAAGGCCTGGTCTGGGACGTTTTACACTGTGTACTGGTGAACCAAGTTGTACATCGGACCATTACACAACCTGCACCGTGTGTTATAGAAATGTGATTCAGGTTACTTTAAAATCCCCTTGAATACATCAAGGTTATTTGAAACTTTGATAAATTCAACAAAAATAAACTTCATTTTAACATCCATGCTTTTGTCTTTTTAATTATACTGGGAATTTAATAGGGAAAAAACAGTCAAGGTCATCTGTTTTGTCCAATAGAACACAATGTTTTCATTTAAAAGTTTTTGGTGTGTTGGACACGGTTTTAGTTATTTGGTTATTTTATTAAAATTAAGAATCAAGTTTCAACAATTGTTCATCTTTTTAAACGCAATTAACCAACCCATCAATAAAAGGAAGGTTGGTGATAATTTCAAAGTTAAAAACACAGTGTAGACACAAAGCTTCTCGAAAATTATAAGTAAAAATGAACACAAAAAAACCCTGTAAGTTAGTTGAGGTTGGTCAAATTCTAAAATCTGGGTGAAGAAAAATTCAAAATATATTCAAAAGAAAGAATTTGAAAAATCTACTTTAGCAATGATTCAAGAAAATTTTCAAAATGTTTCTGTTGTAAAAAAATTCCACAATATTTTCGAGGGTAATGATTTGCCCCTGGGGTAGATAAACTGTATCTGCTTTTACAAGAATTCACATACTTAATTCTGCTGTAATAATAATAATAAAAGAAGAACTAATTTTAGGCACACAGGAAACCTGTGATGTCAAAATATGAAATGTTTTTTTCATTTGCATAGCTTTTCTTACCAGTTAAAGTCTTAGACTTATATTTAAAGTACATGTGTGTGACCTACATCCACCCAGAGTCCCTGACCTATTTTCTTTAACTGATTTTCGAAGGGACACGTGAGGCTTCAACCATCATTCTTTTTATTTTTGCACGACTGGATGAAGGATTTGTCTTTAAGTGACCATGCATGCATGCATGCATGTGTATGTGTGTGTGTGTGTGTGAATGTGTGTGTGAAGGTGTAAAGAGACAGTGCTAGAAATAACACCAGTATCACATCATTCTGTCAACAACAGAAGCGCTCGTGTTTCCACGTTCACTTGCATCATCTGTGCTGGGGAGAAAAGTTTCTGGCAAAACAAAAGAAATAATAAGCCTATTCATATGTTGTGTGATTAGTGAATGTGTGTATGGTATTAAATAGGTCTGGGTAATAAAGCTGAGGGCTGCTGCCACTGTGTAACTGCAGCCTGAGGATTTAGTCATGTCAGTGTTCCAGTTTCATCACGACAAGCAGTTTGTTGCATCAAATGACTGAGTCTGAGATCCAAACAATGGACAGTCAGAGCGAGAGAGAGAGGGAGAGAGAGAGAGAGAGGCAGGGATGGTGCATGTGAGAGCTATTGTGTGTCGTGACAGACCTGACCACACCCTGGACAGTCATTGCCGTTTTCGCAGGTTCTGCGTCTTGTTTGGATGCCTCCGCCACAGGGTACGTTGCAGCGTTCCCATGCAGACCAGGCCGACCAGTAGACGTGGGGAGGGCAGGGCAGGTGTTCATTACAGTATCTGGACAGGAAGAAATTAGGAAGAGTTACAGACGCAATAGTTAGAATAATGTGTTTTACTGCGTCTTTGGTCATGTTCAAGGGTACATAGAAATAGATAGAAAGAAGGATAGAAAGATGGATGGATAGATAGATAGATAGATAGATAGATAGATAGATAGACATACACATAGAGAGACAGACAGATAGATACATTAAACAGATGATCAGTAATTTCCAAATGAATTACCCAATAAAAATGTGAAGTCCTCCTATAGAGACGATCTTTGCTGCCAGCACTAATTATAAATTCCCTCCTATAATAAACAGCGTACTTCTAGCTAAGTGCTTCTCATGTTCGAAAATTAAGCCTATCAATCACTTGACCATCGTTTGAGTGGCTCATTCCAAATCAGTGGAGTAAAATAATTTCTACCCGACGTGGTGCACAGCTCTGAGGACAACACTAGGTTCTTTTCCTTTACATTATTTTAGGTGTAAAATAACACTGATCAACTCCAGGTCTACATCTCCACACCACAGACGTGAATCCAGAGCTAACTAAGGTTAGGTTAGACACAGTTACATCACCAAAGCTGTAAAGCAAAAAGGGTTAGAGCAGGAACAGACCTTTGGGCTTTGGGTTGAAATACATTATAAACTAAGTCACTAAAAGTTACACACTAAATAAAAAACACAACTTGACCTCAACCTAAATCTGCAGCCAAAAGACATTTAGTAAATAAGCTGTGTTTACACACACAAGTGTGAGTAAGAATCAATATAGAGAAATCTTTAACCTGACTTTCGGGTGCTGTCTGGGAAATATGCTCTAAAATATTTGCCCAGTCCTTCACTGAAACCACAAGTGGAATGCTTCACTTGCAGCCTGTAAGATCTGTCTGTGGATCAGTGGGAGGCACTGTTCTTTAAGCTGGAAGGGTTGTAGGTTGGATTCTAGGCTCTGACAGACTACATGTTGAGCCCCTTGACATTGTCAAGTACATGATGGCAAAAAAAAAAAAAAAAAAAAAAAACAGTAGCAGGTGATTTTATACTATAAAATACTGTTGAGGACAATGGCTAAAATCCTTAAAATGTACTGTGCAAAATTTAGTACATTTTCCATATTAATAATTCCATCATTTGGATTTGTTGCAAATGAAAACACATAAAAAGAGTAAGAACAAGTATAACTAACAGCTATCCTGGGATTAATCAGATTAAAAAGTCGTAATTTGTATAGTCAGCACATTTTTGCAGTTACTGATTGGTTGCTCTGAAGTGTCAGGACAACCGTTGAATCTGCAGTAAAAGTTTCAACTCCTTTTTCTTCAGTGGAAGCAAAAAAGGCAATTAAGAGATTTCACCACACTCGTGAAACTTTGCACTTGAATTAACCAAAATAACTACAAAGTGTTTCTACCACATGGCTGGGTTTAATTAACCATGTAAACTTGCTGTTTACATGCTGTTTACAGATTTTTATTTTTACAAATCTAACCGTGTTGCTGTGATGTGGTCATGGAGCGGAGGGAAGTGTGATCATGAACCTCCCTGCACCAGACACGTATCTTAGACGGCTGGTGTTGGGTGCAACGGTCAACGCTGTATTAAACTGCACCTCGTAAAATTCTTCCTCATTGTAATGAACATGCATATGCATTTTGCATAATTAATGGATGCCGGCCATTAAAAAAGCCCCAAAGATGCGTGTATCATCTCTAATTACATCTTTTTACAGGACAGCATTATTACAATGTCTAAAATACTTAATTACTCAGTCCTCGTTATACAACAACGATAGACGATCGCCAGCCTTATTAGCGCTTTATAATTTATTTTATAACTTTTATGCAAACCATAAAATTGCTTTTTATTGCTGTTTTGTTGTCTTCTGGCACGGGGCTGCCTTTTGGGTGAAAAGTGAATCCTCTTGTGCTAAAACAGCTTTGAAAAAATACTCTCTCTCAAGAAGCTGAGTCTGGATATTCCCTGTATGTTATTGCCAAACACTCTGCTATTGGCTGTTGTAAACAAAAATGCTTAATTCTGTACACACTGGTTGTAAGTCATCCGCAGAGCAGTGTGTTATGGGATGATACAAGGGGGAAAAATGAGGAGTAGCTGGGATTAGAAATCCAGCGGATGCCTATGAGTGAGACAAAAGTGAACCAACAGCCTTCATACCACCCCGGGTGCTCTAACGCATGCAGACACGAGCATGCTCCAACTGCACAACAGCACAATGACAACCTGCTGTGATCAATACAGAGCTGAGTCAGAACTTGAAAATCATGTACGGTGTAATCGTTTCAGATGAGGTGGCGTCGCTCCATCTTAGCTGATCCCATTCTTCTGAAACTGAAACAACTAAGAGCTGATCAAACTAAAACATCACTAATTACTCACTACGGGCTGAGCAAGCAGTGTGGACCACGTCACAGTGCTCCGAGAAATTGGAACAGAAGGTTCATAAACGCAGGCATTAACTTAGCCAGATTTAGGCCCGTAGCACTGCTGTGCGCAGCCGGTTTCAGAACATTTGCTTCATCTTTAAAAGCCCAACCTGCTGCAGACAATACGGAGCCAAACGTATGGGAAGCCTGTTGGCTAAAATGGAAGCACATGAGAGGTGAGAGAGAGCGGGCTGAATGTGGTAGAAGTGTCTTTGTAAACACCAGTTCCTGTGATCGCATGAGCTCACGGCATATGCACGGTTGTTCAAACATAAGGCCTCCAAATTGATTCAAATAGGCAATTTGAGGTAACGGAAAAAAAAGAGCGTAGAGTGAGACATAACTCAGACGTCTGAGGCCCGTGCCTCTTAAAATAAAAGCCTTTAGTGGCATCAAAAGAATGATTCAGGGAGCGTGAGTTGACATGAGCTCCATTTCAATTTTAATCTACGTGGATTAAAGCTTTCGTAGGAGACTTTGACTATTTAACACATACGTTTGTCAGCTGTCAACTGCTGGAGTCTTTGGACACAATGACACAGGTTAACTGGACCATAATGAAGGGAGGTCATGCACTGATATGGAAATGCTAACATTGATACAACATCTTCTTAGACATTAATGACTCCTTAGCTACAGATTATCTCCGGGAATAACACGAGCGTCGACACACTTTGAGTCCTTATCTGTCCTTCTTATTGTTCATCTGTCTGTTTTTAGCACTCCTGCTCTGCTGCCTCCTCCACACAGATCCTTACAGCTGGTCCCCTCACTGGCCTAAGGTGTTTTAAATAGCTGAACGGAGCAAGAACAGAGGAGGAGATGAAACAAAGAAGATTAAAGCTCAAACAGAGAGAAAAAAGCGGGGGTGGGAAAAACTGCTTCTGGTCTCCCATGGTACCAGCCAGCATCTTCTTGTGTGTGTGTGTGTGTGTGTGAGTGGTTCGTGAGTAATCGGGGCGTACTGGTCACTACATATACTTTCCTCACAGCTCCAGGAGTAGCAGAACCTTTTTCCCCCCATGCTCCACTGGGAGCATTAGTGAGTAAGAAAAAGTGAAGATTGGAGGATGGCAAAAGAAAAGAGGAAATGAAAAAGCGCAGAGAAAGGAAGTGAAGAAAGGGATGCAATATAAGGTTCATCCTGGAAGGCCGTATCCAATTACATGACCATTGCAATAGTTTTTCTGCTTCTGCGGTAATAATTGGTAGGAATTTCTTTCCTCGTCTTTCTGTTCCAGTGCCATCTGAAGTGTAATTTTGCACTGGTTGATGGGAGCAGGTGGATGAAAATGTGGCGATAGAAAACGCAGGCACAGGAAGGGGACAAAAGAAAACACACTGTAATAAAACGGATGCAAAATAATGTAATACAACGGGCGCCATCGGACTTTTACACACACACTCGGTGTTATGAAAACTGTGCTCTGTGTTTCTGCTGACACGGCAGCAGTGTCGCACAGAACCTTTGAGCAACCCAAATAAATTAAAAGTGGGATAAAAACTTAGTGAATGCTTGACCTTTTTCTACCTGCAACGCCTCGTATCCACGCTGTAAATCTTTATGTGCTTCTTCACATACTTTGTCTGTGAGAAAAAAAAAGTTTCCTGCCCAGGAGGTTGCTAAGAGACCAAACAAATATCTTCACCAGGACTATTATTCTACACTAATGCTGCAAAATGTGGATGCAGTCTGTGTGTGAAGTCAGATAATCACCCAGGCACTGGCCTATCCCTCTCACTCTCTAATTGGCTGTCACCAATTTGGACAGATGTGAAAGAATAAAATAAAGAAAAGGAAAAAGTCACAGTCAAAGTCATACTTACTAATTGTAGGTTTGGAGCAAAACATCTCTTTGTTGTTTCACAGAAACTAAAACATTTTGTTATCAGTGTGTGTTTTGTTCTGCTGATGTTTGGTCGTTTACCTCTCTTCACGGTTCTGGCCCACACACACTCGCCCTCCGTGGCGAGGGGTTGGGTTGCTGCAGGACCGCTGTCGGACCTGGAAGCCGATGCCACAACTGGTGCTGCAGGGAGACCAGAGGGTCCACGGGGTCCACGCTCCGTTTCTATGGAGACATAATGTGCGACATCTTTATTAGTGACTCCGGGCATTACCAGGTGGGCTGATAATCACACTGTAAATAACAACAAAACACAGCTACATATAGAGGCAATTAATAAAAGCCTCATTTAATCCAGTTTCCATTTAGGCCTCCTGACATCCATTCTTCTCACAGGTTATAGTTAAATAATTTAGAATAAATTTATCTTTTTAAAAAATAACAACACCTGCTCTAATTGCATAATGTAGAAGAGAAAAAGCAGACTGAACCAGCTGTGGTCGCAAAGTGGGGACCCAAAGGTAGACATAGCTGACTTTTCATTATTTATTTAATTCCATAATAATTAAAAACTATGAAGAATTGAAGTTAAATCGCTATAAATCCATGATGTCAGTAATTTCAAGTCTTCCTTGATAGAACATATTGTCATTCTGTAAATATTGTAGAAAAATGTATTTCAAAGATTTCTCTCACCTGCCATGATTTATCTTATATTTTTTAAACAATAAGAACATGCATTACTACAGCGCCTGCGTGTTCTACTTGAAATGACTTCAAACAATATGATGAATTCTTCGTGAACTATGAGTTGATACTGTTAATAGAGTCAGAAGTATATTTACAGATCTATTCTTCCCTCCTTCCACCTCCGGGGGCAGTTACTTGACACAGCCAATCAGAGCTTAATGTTAATTATGTGAACACACATTAACCAAGATAACACTGTTTGTTTAGGTGCTCCCTGTTTAATTGTGCACTCAGAATTAGATACTGACTGATGGATTATTTTCTCACCGTCGTATAAGTAAATCATTTTTCTTGTGATTTTGAAACACTGCTTCTTGCTCTCTCTCTTTTTTAACCTTTTTCAACAGCAGAACGCTGTGTCTAATAACTGTAAAAAGTCCTGTACTACTTCTTTGTCTTTGAGGAGTCACTAGAGATGTGTGATGTATTATTGCCTTACTGCGAGTCTTTGTCCGTGCTCCGTTGAGATTTTTAAACTCTTTAAAGGCAATGAGAGCAAATTCTATCATCAGCAGCCGCTACGGTAGTAGCTCAATGACAGCAACAGTGGGGTCCACAATAGTCCGAGTGTGACGATAAAGAACATGTTCTTTTCAACATGGCTGCTGTGTGTGTTTGTGCCATTTCCATAATATATTGATGTGTTTTTTAAGGTAAGAATCTCAGAAGAGAACAGCAACATCTCAGTGAATTTTAATTGAGTGTTATTCACAAATGGGAGGTTTAGAAACACCCAATCAACACCTGTGGCATCACATAAGTGACGCTAAATAATCATGCTAATACCTAATGACTAGGTGTGAGGAGGCATCGGAATTAATTAACAATTTTCCAAATTGATCTCCCAGAGAGGTTTTACATCACTGATGTACGCATCAATGAAACATTTTTACCTTGAGCAGTTTGCAACCTCCACACTGATGCCGTGACACTGCTCACCACCACACTGAGGGGCAGGACTATCACAGGCTCTTGTCCGACACAGACACGACCCCGCTGTGCCACCATCATTATGGCTACACGCTGACCAGATCGACCAGGCACTGAAGCCTCCATCGACCGTCACATTACGGACCTGCAGGGAACAAAAAAGGGCCAGAAATAAAACATTTTAGCCTAATAGCTTTTCTCTGAAATGTATTGTTGTTTAGATTGATGCTCGCAGTAATGTGTTGATCCAGGAATCACACCCTCGAGCTGTATAGGGTGCAAGGAAAAATCAATTTTCCCTCAAATAGATGCAAAAATATAGCGGCGTCACATCATCCACGGCACCCACAAAAAATGTACACTTAGAGGAATCAACATACGTTTTAAACGCGGCGAAGATGTCTTTAAAGTGCCTGAGGGTTTAATGAGATTCCAGGAAAGCAGAAAAAATGGATGGGAAAAGGAAAAGGAAAGCTGCGAAGGGACACATTTATGCAAGGGAAATATGAGGACATTAAAAGGGGCCGTATAAATGGATATTTACAGCAAAACAGAATGAATCAGGGAGGCTGGATGTTACAGGAACTGAATTACAAATGACACTGCCGCTCATGCAAGCCAAATACAAAAATCACTTGTATGTAATTCAGATGCTGCAGATGATACGAGCCGTGTCGCTGTGTTATGTTAGAGTGATTTGAAAATGCAACAACTATTTTCCAACTGGGGAAGAGACAGACCGATGATAATCTTCACCAGAAACATCATCTACTCACTGCACTGTGCAAAAATGAGGAAGAGCTGAACAATTACAGCTTAAAATACACATAATATTTTATCATTAATCAACTGTGATTGTGGATATAATTCATAAAAGGCATCATAAAAAATGTTACCCCTGGTTTTGAATTGGTCTGTTTACTTGCAATAAATCAAGTAATTCAAACAGAACTGGAAAATATTTAAAAATGACGAGCAATCTTTTCTGTGGTTTCCTTTATCTCAGAAATTATACCTAAATTGTAATTACATGGTACAGTAGAGGTTTATTCGATGCAGTATTTTACAAACGGTCACACACTTCAGATATATATCTGCCTTTAAATCTGATTCAAGTTCCTGCAATAAAATGCTGCAGACCATTTTGATATATTTAGCAAAAATATATGTGATGAGTGGCTCCTGCTAGGGAGTAAACGATGCTGAGATGGACAATAATTCAATCTGTTATGTCGAGGCCACAAGGTGTAAGATTGGTTCATGTTGTTGCCTTACAGCAAAAAGTCATAGGTTTGTTGGTTCTAGCACCAGTCTCCTTATATGAATTTTTCATGTTTTCCTGTGTGTGCACAGGAACTCAGACAGTCCAAATACATGAGGGGGTTACGGTGAAGACACACCACAGGTATGAATGGAACAGTGAATGATTGACATCTGTGTCTGTTGTGTATGAGGCCCTGTGATGAACTAGTAAAACTGTCCAGGGTGTTTGCTCCATCACCCAGTGACTGCTGTGATTGGCTGCAGCCCGCCAGAGACCCTGAAACGTACTGCGCTGTAGAAGATGAATGATATCTGCGAAGATCTGTTTACGTGTGTTTTTCTTTTAAGGATGTTCCACTCGTAAAGATCTACCATTAAGTAAACCAGACGTGCTCCTGTCACAGGAGGGGTAGGGGGCGCTGAATGGACCTGGGATTTATGTTCAGAATCTTCATAAACAGAATTTCCAGGCTCATCTTTTTTTTTACAGATAGTGGAGGTGGCACATTTACTGGGCTTTGGATACCACCTCTGCGTTTTGCAGATGGTGTCATCTTACTAATGACATCAAGCAATGACCTGCAACCTCTGTAAGGGACCGTCTCTAAGTGGGACGCAGCACCAACAAGTGTGAAATCTCTATTTCTCAGTCAGTAAAGGATGAAATGTCCTTTTCGGTTCAGGGAGCAGTCGCAATTTTACAAATGTTTAACAGGTGTGACTTATCCCATCAGCAAAAGGCCTGTGTAGTGCTCTAGGACAGAGTCTGGATAATAAATATATTTTCATTTTATTTATTTATTTTTTTAACAATTGCATTTTTTTACTGACGTCACATACAAAGTTGTTTTATGATTTGATGTATTTTTATTTTTTAATTAAGGACTTTGAATATTTCTATTGCTTGAGCATGTTGAGGTTGATGGGCTTGATGATTCTAGCTTCTTATTGGGTAAAAGGCTGTGTTACACCTCACAGCTTCTTATTTACTTACTTTTACTACACTTTTGATACTTACAACATTACTGTATAGTTATTTATTTCCAAATTGAAGGCCACAAAAAAGGCCACAGCGTCATTGTTGAAGTTGTTTCCTTTCTGCCACAGTGTCACCACTCTTTATGATGACCCTGTGCTTTAACACAACACCGAGCACCCGGCAGACACTGACATTTTGGAACAGGGGAGACCTTTTCCTTTAAACTCGGGTAAAAAAAGAAAAAAAAAACTCCAGTAGATTTACCAATTCCTGGGTGAGACAGTTATCAGATACAAAAATATTTCTTCCCCCAGGCTCTGAGGTTTAGGACCTGCAGCTCGTAAAATATGATTTGACGTAGAAAAGTGAGTGCTGACTTTCAGAGAAAGGGAACATAGATCAGCGAGGAACATCTTTTTTATAGGGTTGTGTGCTGACGTGGTGAGGGTGATGGGGTTTTCTACTAACTTTATATAGTCTTAAAGGCACAGACCAAACATCAAGCTGGGATATATTACTGGAGGTAAATATTGCGGTAATACTCACGGGGCATTTGGTGATACTCTGCTCCCATTGGCTCATTCGGACACTTTCCTCCAAGGTGGTACATTTCTTCAACAACAGATCCCAACCACAGTATGGATCTCTGGATCCCAAACAGGCTCTGGTAATGAAGAACAGTTTGTGTTTGTGTTATTAACAGGTCATATCTAAATAAAGATCAGAAATCGAATGAAGGTGGCGCTAGAGTGGATGAACAAATAATAGATGGAAGGAAGAAAAGACAAAAGATCTTGTAAATTAGAGGAGCAGAAAGGAAAAAAGGAAAAGGAAAAATATGTGCCAAAAAATATGTCAGTTTATTCTTCTTTAAATGAGGAACACCAAATTGTGAATGAATTATGTTTTAACACAAGGCGCCAGATGATTTTACTGGTAATTCTCCACCAAGCAGAGGAATTACAATAATACATTTGCATACAGAGATATTAATTTCTGATTCCATTAGCTCATCAGCATTTCAAAAATTCATTGTAGCGGTGATAGCAATATCAGCCTGTGTCACAGCAGCTTCAGGTGGTTTATTGAATGCAGTGAAAAGCCTGATGCTGCTTCTCTGTAAATATGAGTGTCCAGACAGAGCGGCATAGAAAGAGAGAGAGAGAGAGAGAGAGAGGGAGAAAAATGAAAACAAATTATTCTTTTGAATTTCATTCTATTCATCTCAAACAAATTCTTTTGAATTTCATTCTATTCATCTGTCCACAAAAACATATTGTTCATCTATCCTTAAGAAAATGTGAAAAAGCCAAAGTCCTGTGTGTGCCTGGACGCAGAGGGTGGCTGATGGAGCGTCGTCCGGTCGGTGAACAGAAATTGGAGTGTTATGGTCTGAATCCATGTGGAAAAAAATATCAGGTGTGAGGAAAGTTCTGCTAAATGAAAACCAGGAGAAACAAGCCGTTGCCTGTTGTTTCCAGGGCCTTAAGGGCCTCACGGATTGTTCAACACCCATCAACGGCCTGCACACGGAACCTTCTAGTATTTCAAACAGGTTCACCTCAAAGAAATGTCACTGATGAACCCAGTAACTCTCACTGCAGCTGCCAAACCCAATGCCTGGTTTGGTTTTCTTTTTCTGTTGTTACTCTTCTTTTTTTCTGGCCTCCCAAAAAAAGTAGAAAATGTCAGAGAGGTGATGAACTGCCACAGCAGCTACAGTTTATATCACAGAGACACAGCTGTAATATGAAGTCTTAATTCTTCTGTGCACTCGACAAAAAAAACAAAAAACAAAAAAAAAAAACATCTCTTTGTGTGAAATATGACATGAAGTTGTGACTTCTTTTCTCCATACAGTGATGGATGGGGTTGCAACTTTACAGCAACACTTTGGTCTAGGTCTTGGGATTTTTTTTTTTTTTTTGGTGTATTTTGTTTGCCTCGACAGCACATTTGACAGACTGACCGATTTACAAATTTCTCAACGTACAAGCACAAAGCAACAACGGGGCTTAATATGAGGAAGTTGTGGTGGGAGAGCCAGACAGAAACAGTAAGACTGGCTGAGAGAGGGCAACTGTGGACACTACCAGTGGCTCAGACAGAAGCTGATTTAAAGGGTTTTAAATCTTAGCACAGGCCCTGAACAACAACACAGGCCTGGACCTCACAGATAAAGAGCATGTTATGAAAGTGGAGGCTTTAAAACTTTGCTCCAAGCACACTGACTTTGGCAGTTTTTATTGAGATTAATGGACTTTGTTTGTTATGTACTCACTCCCTGCTCTTGTGGTAGCTGCATCTCTTGAGTGGGATCTTGATGACCTGGTCCCTGACGCCCACATAAAGCTCGCTGCGACTGTGCAGGATCAGCAGGCTGCGGATCGGCTGCCTCTTCCGCAATGGGAACAGCTCGATCTCCTCCAACAAGCAGCTTCCAGTGGACTGATTGAGAGGCGAGAGCACTTTCTTGATAGTTCCATAATCTGGAAAAGTAAGGAGGGTTTGTCAAAAGAGAAAGGAGATTGTTTAGGTGAAGGTGAAGGAAAGAGCAAATAGCAGCCAGGCAGCAATACCTGAAGGAAAGAAAAAACAACAACAACATTCGAACTCAGGCTGGTGTGAACTCAATGTGACCCAGACATCAATCATTTCCTAACTACATCTGTCAAACAGGCTGGTGGCAGCTGATGTGCCGAGCCGGCTTTTCAGCATGTACTGAAAAAAACCCACCGGGGAATTCAACCTGGGTACGTGGCTGTGGCGTACACCAAGGAGACCCAATCTGAGGAAGTAATCACTGCTCATTTCCAAAAGAGAATCAATGTGCTCTTGATTACGTCCTGACCTTTACTTCATGTACAGTATGCCACGTGTGCTGATGTTAGTGGCAGATTTTTTTTTAAGGCAACTAATACAAACATCATCTATTATAAATGCACTGCCCTGGGTGAGGAGAATGTAATTAGGCGCCGAGTAATGCTTTCGGAAGGAGGGTGAATTGCTAATAGCTAGTTTAAAGGTAGGGAATGTAAAAGTTAAGTATTGCCTCCAGTGATGTTGGGCTGTAACATATTTCATGCGGTGTATTCCTAGTGGTTAGCGGACGCTAGCCACTGGTTATAGTTCACCAGGTAATTAATGTTACCAGTTTTGCTCAGGGCTGGAGGGGGGAGAGTCCTGCAGCTTCACTGCGAGAACACGGAACATCTGAAGAGCTGTTCTGCTCAAGTTACGACAGCTGTTCATCACTTCACTAAGTAGCTCTGGACTGTACTTTGGCAGCTTGTTAATTTTATGGAATAGTACTTTTGTGCTTATTATATTGCATTATACGGAAAACATGATATATTGGGGTTATAAATGGAATATGATTCCTGACAGTTATGGAGGACGAGGCAGGAGCTGACTGATAAAAGGAACACTGATATTTCAGTCCAGATGTATAGGGAAATACAATTACATTTGGACCAGAATGAAATTTCACAGCAAATTGACTGAGATCAGTTACAAGTAGCAAGGCTTTCGACACAAACACACAGACACTCTGAGACAATGTTCGATATCCTCAACCTTTCTGAAGGGTTTAACAGATATTAAAGTAGTGGGAGAATTATTTTAAAATCCATTCAGTCCATAAGAAATGTGTTGTATACTATAGCCAAATTTAACTTCCAAAATATTTCATGTAATCACTCACAGTACACAAACTCCCAGTTAGGTCTGCTGGTCATGATACTGCTAAAGTATTATACTAATATCATATCTGACTCTCAAAGGCTGTTGCATATTACAGGTTAGATTAAGGTGAACTAGGATTATCCAGTTGGGCATGACAATAATTGAGAATATAACTAAATTATCTAACTAGAATGAGGTACTTTTCTGAAGTAAGGAAATACAAAAGTACATTCTGTTTGTTTTTAGCAGAGTTGAAATAGATAAGGAATGATGAATCAGATCATTTACAACATCTTTCCACACTAATGTGAAGCAGTTGCTTTGTCCCCCACAGCACTGCACGTCTCAGCATTAATAGTAGTGCATGACTGGCTACTGTGTGCACGCTACACAATGGCCTTGGCAGAGGTTCAGATGTTTTCATTAGCGTCTGGTTAGTGTCTGGGGAACTTGCACCGTGGGCAGCTCCTGACTGATGCTACACTGATCACATCACCATGCAAACAAAGAGAGGGGAGTTTTGGTAAGAGATGCCAAAGCAGAGAAGGCAGTGGACTTGAAAAGGTTGGGTTTGTCCGACTGTGTGTCTGCACTGAGATAACAGGGACAGTGCAACTGGAAACTGCTGTTGACATTTCCCGTACTGCCACAATATACTTCGATATCACAGTCAAATGGGTCACTACGTTCAGATCCCGTTCCCTCCATCAGTGCTGAGGCACACAGTGTTTTCCGTGGAACTGGTGCCGTGGCTGTCATCTTAGTGATTGTCTTTTACACAGTGTCGACATCACACACAGAGTCACACTGGTGTGATTAAACAATGAAGTGATTAGCAGAGAACAAACCGGTTCAAAAAGGGAACATGTCTCAGACATGATGATGTGCCTTAACACCGAGACACGCTCGGTGTTAAGGCACATCATCATCTGCTTCCCTCTGACATTTGTCTTATTTAAAACTTTTTAACCGCAGCAAGTCAGAGTCATATTTGGTGTCAAGTAATTCAGTGTTGTTTCAGTGGATATTTAGAGAAAAAACTAACTTCGTGACAGTGAATTGAGCTTCAGTGTCACAGAGTTTATTATTAGTTTTGTGCAACTAATGCAAACCACTTTTCAGATACTCCAATGTACCTACCAATAACAATGCTAATACAAGAAGAAAATGTAAGATTATATTACACAACCACACAAACTTCTGCTATAACATCTACAGTAGTACTCGTATTTTCAACATTCAAATAACTGAATATATGTAAACATATAAATCCACATGCACACACTCAAAGGATTCCACCTATAACCTACCTGTAGCCAGATATATGATGTGGAACAGCATGTCTTTCCCCTGCACCACATCCACTGCCACATGGGTAAAACGCACATTATCCTCCATGAAATAGGGCACGGGAACCAGGGGTTGGACCACCTCGTGCATCAGCAAAAACTTCTGAGCGTCCTGCAGGTTTCTTTCAGTCAGGTTTGCGTACGTGCCAGAGTCGATGGTGCCGCACTGAGGGGTCAAAATCAGGGAGGAATCAGTTTAACCGGACTCATTAATAAAATAAAAGTTCTGTGGAAGAAGTCACATTAATGGAGGGACAATTTTGTGGCTGGGAGATTGAGCACAGATGGGAACAGTAAGGTAGGGCTGTTAAGTCAGTTGCCTGATTATTGCACTGTTTTGCAGTCTTCACAACCTTAAGGACCTGTAGTCAATATACTGCAGCTGATACAGTCAGAGCAAATATTGCTTTTATTAAGGCAAGTATTTATCTCTCTTATTATTGTGAATTACAGTGTTAGACCAATAATAAAATGTGTTTTGACATGTTTTTCACATCTCCAAAGGATGATTTTAGCTCCAGAGTCTCTGTAATCAGAGCAATTTGGAGACCCCAATTTTAACCCCCCCGTCTTGAGCACTGTCACTGCAGTCTCTGACTCTGACATGCTTCATATAAACCAAGGAATATATGACATATTTGGACATTCCAATTGTTTTAGTTAGTTACTAGCGACCATGTGTTTCCATTTTTGCTCCCAGTTGGGTTCTACTCCTGCTGCAGAGTCAAAAACACAGCACTTGCTTATGAAGAGAATTGTGTAGGATGTGAAATATTTTCCCCCATGCTTTTGTGGAAGTGAATTCTGAACTTTCTCCAAGCAGTGTGTCAAAACAAAGACATGAGTTCATAAAGTTCATAACAGTGAAACACGAGAGCCTGTGTTGAGTTTTTTCATTTAAAATCCGACAGTGTTTCCTATTAAAGTAAATGGCTATAAAATGTCCTGCTACATTAAACTACGTTTGTGTTGATACCTGTTTTTTTTTTTTTTTTACAAGCACATCCTGTGGTGAACAAGTAAAGTTTGTTTTCCTCACAGGCAGCATTTGTGGCCATCGCCTACAGTCTGGCTGAGGCAGAGCTGGGAATATAAACATGGATGTCGTCTTTGCCGTGAACGGCTAAGGTCAGTCTTTTAGATTCAGATGCATCCACAAAGGATAGGTCTCCTCCAAGACAAAAGGAAGAAAAAAAACAAAACAACCTCTGCCTGACAATTAGAGAAACCCAAATGACTATTTGTTTTTGTTTCAAGCTCGGAGACTTGGAGAGATTGCATGAAGTTTACTCCAGGCTAATCATACACAGCCTCTTTGAACAAGAATAAAAACTAGGCCTTGGGCGGTGATTAGTTCCCGCTGACCAGCTTTACTAGGATCAGCTCAGAGATTTCATCCAGATCAATCTGTGGGCCTGCTGAAATGACAGATGAGAAACATGGAGGGCTTCCCTGGAATGGGCAACGGATCAGTGCCTTCGCCACATCAGGAGGTGGGGAAATTAAAGCCCTGAAGGATGAAGAAATGTGACACCTGGGTGTACAGTACCGTATGTGCTCGAATATGTCTGTTGCTTATGGCAAAAATAGTGATTTTTTTTGTGAGTTTAGCGTGGGTTCCATAATGACATATGTCTCAGGTTTCCCTCTGTGTTTTGTCCTTGCCTTGCATGTGCAAGTATTAAATCCTCAAGTGCCTGCCGTGCATTGTATTTCTGCCACAGTGAGACAAAGTTAGACGCTGGCCAATGGGGCCCTACGACACCTGTGAATGTGCCGGGAGATGAATGTTGCGTTTTCTGCAGTACAGCCAAGGTGAGGGACATCATTTGGCTGACGGCCCATCTCACACCCAGCTGTCCCGCTCATCATCAGTGTGCCGTGCTCTGCCAGGATGATAACTGTGACTGAGAAAAATGGCTTCTCTACCACTAGTGTGTGCAAAATGGTCTTTTATTTTTAATCCATTCTGGGTGAGGTTGGATTTTTTTTTGCATATCAGAAAAACATTTTTTACTGCAGGTAGGAAAAATATATATAATGCAGTTGAAGAGAAAAACAGTTTTTTCTTTTCTTTTTCTAGGCTACCGATTTACTGTCATCATTTGAAGAAAAAGAAGATTAACATATTTTCTACATATGAACAACAATTACTGTATTTTTAACTCAGGACAGAAAACCTATACCACACACAGCAGGCATTCGTTCCTAATGCACAACAAATATGACTTGTGGCATGAGTAAACCAGGTCGGCTCAATTTGCGTGGTTTGAATAAATGGTGGGATTTTCTTCGCAGACACTGGGGGAATTAAATTCTTGATCAATGACCAGCGTTTGTCTTGTGATGGGTTCATCTTGTAATAATACCCATTTGGAAGCAGGCTGTTTCCTGCAATATTTTTTGTAAGTTTATACAACCGCAAGACATGTAAATGGTCAGCAGCTTCTGTTGGCGTGGATCCCTGCATATCTCTGCGGGTACACGTGTGTGGGTAGGTGCACACAAAGGAATGAAAACAGGCAGGCCGTAAATCCTAAGACCATAAATCTAATCCCCTAACATTGACAAATGCTTGATTAAGATGTCACCAAAAGCCAGATAAAGTGTGCATCAGTCTAGCATCGGAGAGCGGCTATTGTAGCAGGGCTTAAATGGAGGAATGGGGATAGAGAGTAGGCAGTGATTCTGGTTTATCCTTAAGGAACCACAGCCTTGTGAGGCCTTTGTACGGTAGAAGTCTCTGTATAATGTACCTTCACTATAAAGAACAGTATAAATGGGTGGTCAGCATTGTCCAGAGAGTGAAAATTGTTTTTTACAATGCTAATTTTTTTTCTCCCTCAAAGCCGCTGACATATGGATAAGTTAATGCATGGCAGCTGTTGGTGGCCTAATATGTAACAGATTTGTGTGTGTGTGTGTGTGTGTTTGCAGTGCTGTCACAGCTAGCACTTTTTCTGCATGAGCATTACAGATAATGTGTGTTTAAATTCTCAATAGCATGCTTTACCAGCACCCATGCATCTGCCAGTTTGACGCAGGCATGATTGAGGGAGCGTGATGGAAAACACGTGTGCAAGCCAGACGTGTGTCACCCACTGCCGAGCAGGCGTCAGGGGGAATTGAATCCCATACGGAGAGCTGTGTGGATTAGCTCCCTCAATATCCGCTAAGCCTTTTACAACTGGAGGCTAGTTCGACTGCTAATAAAGCATTTCTTTTGTGTCATCAGTATTGAACCGATTCTCAGACCCGGCTGCTCTCTCCTCCCCCATCCTCCTGGGTTTAAGACAAAGTGTAAACATAAATTGGCACTTGGGCACAACAACGACACTTTATTAGCGGAGACTGCAGTTTAAACTACAGTGTTAGAAGACGTAAAGGAACAACGCGGCCACTGTAAAAGTCACAGTTGACACACAGTTGTGATGTCGGTGTTCCTCGGTAGAGTGAACTCATGAGCGGGACTCTGAGACAGGCTCATCTGGTGAACATGTACATACCATATGCACACATTTCCTTAGGCATGCACCCAGCTGTGCATACTGTTGGGCTGATTGGACAGCACGTAGCTCCGGTTGTAAAGGGAGTTATTAGCTGCTGTACTAAATGTAGCTGTTTGGGTTAAAGGCAGAGGACACATTTCATTGTGTGCAGTGGTGTACTGGTTCACAATGACAATACTGTATTAATAACTTGCAGAAACATGTATTAATAAGTTATGAAGTAGTTAGATTTATACAGTCTTTCAGTTATAACCGGCCCTTCTAGGGCAACCATATTGCTGATGTGGCCTCCGGTGAAAGAGTTTGACACCCCTGGTCTAACAGCATGTATGTTATCATTACCATACAGCTAACACAGCAGCTATTGTGACTGCAGTGTTTTGTTTTTGTATACAAAGCTAAAAGCCTTACCTGGAAGTCTGGGTTGGGGTTGGGGTAGGGCAACCAGGCCGACCTTGAGTTTTCCTGATACTTGAAGGGCCCGTTGAAGACCTGTGAGATGGCACTGAGGTTGAAGGCACACACTGCAGATGCAGCAATGCTGTTTCTGAATGTCAGTGAGGAAGAAGGAGAAGAAGGAGAGGAAAGAGCTTTAATGAAAGACGAACACCGTGGCACCAGCAGGAAACTCTGGTCAGCCTGGGTCGCTGATCATAAAAGCTGACCACTGTGTGCTCATTGGACTCAGAAATCACTACAAATCAAACCCTGAACAGACAGATGCAGACAGCGGGGTAAGTGATTGTCATCATTGGACTGTACATCAGAGAAGAGAACACAATTAAACTGCTCCGCTGGTCTGATTAACTGTACAGATCGCAGGCCTGAAATACAGCTTTGACTTTTTAAGCTGTCACTTTCAACAAGTACTGTCTCTTCCCTGTGAAGAGTAAGAAAAGAATGAGTGTATTAACTCCCCACTTATACAGTGGGACTCCAGCAATGTGAATTATAATCCTTTGCGGGTGTTCATTAAACTGTGTGCCTGCAGGGGGAAATGTTTCCAATACCCTTCAAAAGACCTCGTTTTTTTTTGTAACACTAAGGTACTGACCATAAAAAATAGATTGCTCAGCTTTAAATAAGTGTGTGGCTGTGCTGCACTGTGTGTTCTTGTGTGTGTGTGCCAAATTTCCATATTTAGGACACAGTGTTTCCTTTCAATCAGCTTCTCTAATTAGATTTGAATGTCAGGTAGGAGCTAGGGTATGCATTCTCTCAATTTTCACCTGCTGTGTAAACAACACCATGGAAGAAACTTTGCTGTGTAAACAACATTGTCACATCAGTCATCTACACTCTACCTACGGTATGCAATGATGCACACATTAGAAATATACAGCAGAAGGCATAAATGTAACCAAGGAATGAAGAAAATCTTTCAAAAGAATTCAAATAAGACAAACCCATCATTTATATAATTGGCTGAATTCATTTTATTTATTTATTTTTTTTGCAGAGTCTTTGAGAATAAAATAAGAAAGAAAGAAAATAAAGAGGAAAACCTTTTTGACAACCAATTCTTGGTCTTGGTCATTTGACTTAGTCCAAAATTTCTAAATTATTATATTTGACTAAATTTATTTTCTTTTTGGGCTTTTACATATAAACATATGTGTATATTTGTTTTGCATCCCTAAATTTGATCTTCATAACTTCCTATTTCGTTTTCCTATTTTTAGTTCTTCATCTTCAAAAAAGGGTCATTCATTAAGTCACTGAAAACATTTGGTTGAAGAAATTAATGTAATATAAACAAACGCTCATATCATCCTGATTAAGTTGTTTAAATGCTTTTGCGTCAGAAACTTACACATTGGTTGTAAATATTCCGTAGAGCAGCTCCAGCTCTGGCAGGTAGAATGTTCCCTGCAGCTCGTTGTAGTTGAATGGAATCTCTCCTGGTCGGGAGCAGTTCAACCTGGCCTTCATGAAGGTGGTCCACGTGTCCTTCAATAGCATGCTTTACCAGCACCCATGCATCTGCCAGTTTGACGCAGGCATGATTGAGGGAGCGTGATGGAAAACACGTGTGCAAGCCAGACGTGTGTCACCCACTGCCGAGCAGGCGTCAGGGGGAATTGAATCCCATACGGAGAGCTGTGTGGATTAGCTCCCTCAATATCCGCTAAGCCTTTTACAACTGGAGGCTAGTTCGACTGCTAATAAAGCATTTCTTTTGTGTCATCAGTATTGAACCGATTCTCAGACCCGGCTGCTCTCTCCTCCCCCATCCTCCTGGGTTTAAGACAAAGTGTAAACATAAATTGGCACTTGGGCACAACAACGACACTTTATTAGCGGAGACTGCAGTTTAAACTACAGTGTTAGAAGACGTAAAGGAACAACGCGGCCACTGTAAAAGTCACAGTTGACACACAGTTGTGATGTCGGTGTTCCTCGGTAGAGTGAACTCATGAGCGGGACTCTGAGACAGGCTCATCTGGTGAACATGTACATACCATATGCACACATTTCCTTAGGCATGCACCCAGCTGTGCATACTGTTGGGCTGATTGGACAGCACGTAGCTCCGGTTGTAAAGGGAGTTATTAGCTGCTGTACTAAATGTAGCTGTTTGGGTTAAAGGCAGAGGACACATTTCATTGTGTGCAGTGGTGTACTGGTTCACAATGACAATACTGTATTAATAACTTGCAGAAACATGTATTAATAAGTTATGAAGTAGTTAGATTTATACAGTCTTTCAGTTATAACCGGCCCTTCTAGGGCAACCATATTGCTGATGTGGCCTCCGGTGAAAGAGTTTGACACCCCTGGTCTAACAGCATGTATGTTATCATTACCATACAGCTAACACAGCAGCTATTGTGACTGCAGTGTTTTGTTTTTGTATACAAAGCTAAAAGCCTTACCTGGAAGTCTGGGTTGGGGTTGGGGTAGGGCAACCAGGCCGACCTTGAGTTTTCCTGATACTTGAAGGGCCCGTTGAAGACCTGTGAGATGGCACTGAGGTTGAAGGCACACACTGCAGATGCAGCAATGCTGTTTCTGAATGTCAGTGAGGAAGAAGGAGAAGAAGGAGAGGAAAGAGCTTTAATGAAAGACGAACACCGTGGCACCAGCAGGAAACTCTGGTCAGCCTGGGTCGCTGATCATAAAAGCTGACCACTGTGTGCTCATTGGACTCAGAAATCACTACAAATCAAACCCTGAACAGACAGATGCAGACAGCGGGGTAAGTGATTGTCATCATTGGACTGTACATCAGAGAAGAGAACACAATTAAACTGCTCCGCTGGTCTGATTAACTGTACAGATCGCAGGCCTGAAATACAGCTTTGACTTTTTAAGCTGTCACTTTCAACAAGTACTGTCTCTTCCCTGTGAAGAGTAAGAAAAGAATGAGTGTATTAACTCCCCACTTATACAGTGGGACTCCAGCAATGTGAATTATAATCCTTTGCGGGTGTTCATTAAACTGTGTGCCTGCAGGGGGAAATGTTTCCAATACCCTTCAAAAGACCTCGTTTTTTTTTGTAACACTAAGGTACTGACCATAAAAAATAGATTGCTCAGCTTTAAATAAGTGTGTGGCTGTGCTGCACTGTGTGTTCTTGTGTGTGTGTGCCAAATTTCCATATTTAGGACACAGTGTTTCCTTTCAATCAGCTTCTCTAATTAGATTTGAATGTCAGGTAGGAGCTAGGGTATGCATTCTCTCAATTTTCACCTGCTGTGTAAACAACACCATGGAAGAAACTTTGCTGTGTAAACAACATTGTCACATCAGTCATCTACACTCTACCTACGGTATGCAATGATGCACACATTAGAAATATACAGCAGAAGGCATAAATGTAACCAAGGAATGAAGAAAATCTTTCAAAAGAATTCAAATAAGACAAACCCATCATTTATATAATTGGCTGAATTCATTTTATTTATTTATTTTTTTTGCAGAGTCTTTGAGAATAAAATAAGAAAGAAAGAAAATAAAGAGGAAAACCTTTTTGACAACCAATTCTTGGTCTTGGTCATTTGACTTAGTCCAAAATTTCTAAATTATTATATTTGACTAAATTTATTTTCTTTTTGGGCTTTTACATATAAACATATGTGTATATTTGTTTTGCATCCCTAAATTTGATCTTCATAACTTCCTATTTCGTTTTCCTATTTTTAGTTCTTCATCTTCAAAAAAGGGTCATTCATTAAGTCACTGAAAACATTTGGTTGAAGAAATTAATGTAATATAAACAAACGCTCATATCATCCTGATTAAGTTGTTTAAATGCTTTTGCGTCAGAAACTTACACATTGGTTGTAAATATTCCGTAGAGCAGCTCCAGCTCTGGCAGGTAGAATGTTCCCTGCAGCTCGTTGTAGTTGAATGGAATCTCTCCTGGTCGGGAGCAGTTCAACCTGGCCTTCATGAAGGTGGTCCACGTGTCCTCTAGGAGGAAGCGACCACCGATGTCATTCTTACAGACACGTCCTGCCCGGGAAAACACTGTACGACCACAGTCATGTTCCACGGCATTTTCCCGAAAGAAGAAGTAGGTAAAATTGCCGATGTCGTAGGAGGAGACAAAGTTGGGTTCTGTCAAAGCAGAGTAAAAAAAGAGGAGAAGAATAAAAACAGTGAAACTGAACCAGGCGGGAGAAAAAATAAGATTTCAGAAGGAGGAAGATGAAATGCCAAATGAAAATATTTAAGACCTAGTCAGTAAGTGTGTGAGTGAACGCTATACCTGATTGATTCAGTGTGTGTAAACGTGCAGCCCACATCAGAGCAGGTGAAGAGGATTAATCGCTACAAGCGTTCATATTAATGGAGTTTTGTTGTAGCAACAAAACTAATTTTTCACCCCTCAAATCTAAAAGGTTAAAATGAAAAATGGCCAAAACAGGTGCAGTGTAATCAGTCCCAGCCCATCTGAAACATGTGACCTTCACAACAGCATGACAACTGGACGTATGACACTGTACTGTGGGATCTAAACTGCACACTTTACTCTTGCTGACAGTGATTTAATCCACCTTTTAATGAAAGTGTCTACTTCCCCGTATTTCAGCCTTCTTTTTCTGTGCAGTTTCGGAGCGCAGGCAGAGACGCAAATCAAATCAATTTGCCATAAAATTAGTGATCAAACCCTATTCTGTGCAGGCTGCTGCCGAGCAATGTATGTGGTGGCTTTTCATTTATTTTTTTCCCATTTATCTTAAATGTGAATCAGATAAAAGTCACTTGGCGGCACCGTACTGATTCACCTGCTCTGCTGCCGGCTGAGTGCTGCGAGCTGTCTGAGGTTTCTCAACCTGCACTGAAAAGCTTGCCGCTTTAAATAGTCTGTGCTTTCAAGGGGAAAGACATTGATTTTGGATAAATATTTTGCCACTTGAAAAAGAAGGGATGAATTTAAAGATTTTCTACGATCAGAGTTACTCAAGACGTAATGTTTTCATTGATAAAAGGCAGCAGAAGAGAGACTTAAATTAGTTAGACTTAAATAACCTTAGTAAATCGCTCATTGTGTTTACCAGAGAAAGCCAAATATGTATGGTAGTCTGACTAAAATCTTAGCATGTTTTTTTGGTTGTTTCTTTCCACCTTGCCAACACCTAGAATGTCAAGAGACTTAGAGCAGTTTAATTGGCCATATATATGGGAGCAATGGTTTTCAAAGTGTGGGACACACCTCCCCTAGGGGACGCAATAGCCTTTCAAGGACGTCGGTAAATGATAAACAATAAAATCTAAAATAACATAGATTAGTTACTTAAGGGATCATTTACTACTGCAAAAAAAATGTGTGTGTAAATTAATTTTAGGGGTGTGTGTGTGTGTGTGTGTGTGTGTGAGTGTGTTCTGGGCTGCAATTGATTTCCTGCTCCTTAGATGAAGGCTCAATGTTAACCTTTAAATATGCCAATTCTGAAGAAACACATTTTTGACCAAACTGTGGTGTTACTTAGACACTGTACTTAATACTTTACTATTTTGTCTCAAAAAAAAGCAAAAAAACCCCCGAAATTTATCGCTGATATCAAATAGTACTCACCCCATAGTGAAAGTATTAGGGTTAGTAATAAATAATAGTAAATAAATATTATATATAATATAAATTGTTTCCATATAAAGAGTTAAAATGTCCATGTGTTTGTTTGATTTAAATATTAACAAATACCTAATAAAAAATAAATATAGATATAGATTTCTGTATTTTGCTGATCAGTATAATTATAGTTGTATACAGTATAATAGTATATATTGTCATACCATTGAGCCATTTGGAGTTGTACTGTGCTGTACGCAGTGGTGGGAGACCACCCAAGCTGCGGTAGATAGCGGGGTCTCGCCCAGAAAAGTCCATGGCGGTAGCGGCATAAAGCTCCCCGCTGGAGGTGATGAGGGCCGTGGAGTTGTGGAGTGGATTGTAGGGACATCGAGCCATGCCGCTGATCTGATCGTGGATCTCTGTCAGATTTGTCAGCTGTGCCACAGAGAGGGAATTAATCAGAAGAGAAAAAAATGTTCAGGTTTTTTTTTAACATGTCAATATTACAAGGAACAACAAAAATCAAAACGAGGGAATATTTTGTCTGTTGGTGCCAAAAATACACAGAGGAAGCAGTCCTTCACCTTAACATGCATTGTTCTACATTTACAGCAAAGCAGCAACAACAGCCTTCAGGAATGACGGAGATAATGAGCAAACACTTTCAGCTTCATTAGTACAAACAGGGCAGCTGTTTTAAGTCTAATGTTAAGTGAACCACCTGTTAAGAAAACATTAAAAATCTACAATCTACTACAGGCAACTTAAATCAATTACTCCTTTATGGCATTGTTCCCCAGTTTGGTTACTGATGTCTGCACAGAAGCACCATCTGTGGAACCTGGATCTACTGCTCCTGAAGAGGCCTCTGCGAATTAAAAAATGCTCGACGTAGGATGCAGCCTTTGCATTTTCCCTCCGAATCCAAATCCAAATCCAAACTCCAAATACTTTACAGCATGACACAGGCTTAGTCCTGACACGCTGCTCTGGCTTCTGCCTAACAGAAAATACAGGCCTTACCTCAGTGACTCAGCCCCCAATACAAAAGAGAATGAAACCTTTTTTTTTTTTTTTAAATCCTAGATGTAATTACAGTTGGTGGTGCAAAAGTAAACACAGACTATTGGAGGATTAGCTCATGAGGGATCCTTCAAAGGTTATCTGAATGTGGGAAATTGCACGATGCAAAGAAGAAAGATGGCACTGAGCTGGGGTTTTCAGCTGTGCAAAGGGAAGTTAAACTGGTTCTATTTCTGTCGGTCCACCTGGTCCTGCTTTTTTTACTTAATTTGAGAAAACTTTAAGTTAGAAGCAAGCTTTAACCTGGAGAAATTCGAGAGCAATCTCACTTCTCTCCTCCACATTTCTACATTTTAATCAGCGGCTGACTTTTGCACACTGGAGGATGGACTTCATTCTGGGCATGTGCGGCAGTGAAACAGGTCACCGCTTTAGCCAATTTCCTGGAGCCGGTCAATTTAGATGAAGGGGCTCTGTTCATTTCTGCCACCTCTGCTTCATCCACACCACAACAAAACAGAGCGGCCCTGTCTGAGCAGGAAGAAAGTGTGGCATTGACGGCACCGGTTCTGTGGGCCAGAATATCCATTTTGAGTTCAGTCAAGTCATTGAGGAACACAAGAGGAGGACTGATAAATAAATAGCCCTGCATCCATTGCATTTGGAGAAAGTGAAGTGAAAGTCGCCTCTATATTGAACTCAGCAGCTGCGCAAATAGGATGCTAAAAAGACTGAATGCCACTGATAGAGATTTTTTTGGACAGCGACAGCTCACAGTTCACACAGACTGCTGTGTGTGTGTGTGTGATTGTGAGCGTGAGTGTGAGTGTGAGTGTGCCGAGTGTCTTGCGTGAGGCTCCTGAGATTCCTGTATAGTGGATTTTCCGCTGCACACAAGCTGTGTGAGTGATCTAAGGTCTTTTAATAAAGAGGAGTTTCACTGATAGCACACTGTGGATTCTATGAAGAAACATCCAAACACAAATCTGTCAAGTGGGCGCAGGCAGGTTGTCCAGTTTTTTTTTTTTTTTTTAATCTATTATTATTTCGAGCTTCTCGGTGAAAGTTACAGCAGTGACAGGTTGCGAAACAGTCACATTATTTCTGGAGGATGAATTTTGAACTATTATGAAATAAGTCAGCTGACAAGAGGCTTCAAATACAAATTAAAATTTTCCCTGCGAATTCCTGGAAAGGAAAAAGCTAATCCACACATCGTTTGTTTTCTCTTTCTGCCACTGTGCAAACTGTGCAATAAATAGTTTGTTTGTCGAGATTAAAAATTGTTGCTGCTAAATCTTCATGCCGGTCCAATTATATCACTGCCGAGGACACCAAAAGTCAAACTTCAAATGATGAGGAGAAGTGTGTTAAATTAAGAGTTGCAGGTCTTTTTAATGACCACTATCCTTCCATCTGCCTCTGATGGATTTCTGGTCATGCTTCCACCTACTCTTCTCACAAGCTTAGTGTTAAATTTGTTTTGATGATTTCTTTTTTAATCTTTCATCCAATTTTTCGGTGCCTTCACTCTACTTAATAATATGCAAATTAAATAAGAGCACAAAAAGGTTGATTGATGTTTGATTCATGAGGATGTAAAAAGCGAGAACTTAAAAAGATACTTCATACACAGTACAACTTCATTTGATGAAGATATTTCATAACCATAACAGATGTAGTTTGTTTGATTTTTTTAAAAGAAAATTAATTAATTTGTATAAAGTGGACAACATGTGACGTTGTAAACATGATGCTGGACCTTAAATTATAATTTACTGACCTTTAGAACAGATGAAAGATTTGCAGTGATGTGCATCGCATCAACGCAAATATGTGTTTTTATGGAACGTGATGCTAAATCCTACAGCAGTCCCATCGCCTGTTCTGTGATGTGATGCTGACAGACAATGACTACAATAAACAACGTTATCAAATTTATCATCCACAATCGCTGCCTCCGTCAGTGCCACGACAACGACACCAATCGTCAATCATCAGCATGAGGAGGATAAAAATAATTGGCAGATTAATTTGTGAAGCTCACCTGAGTTTTCCATTTAAATGTTTTATGGGAAACGAATGAACAAGGTTATGACTTTTACAGCTTTGCCTTTTTCTTTGTATGGCAAATGAGAATTAACACAAATTACTTTGAGTAGGTTGCAGCTGCAGCCCACACAAATGTCAATCATAAATATTAATATAACATCTTAGCTTGTGTTTCTCATGTGACACGTTCAACTGAAAGGCACCGCATATCGTACGACGTGGATTAAAACATTTAATGTAAATGCTTTCAAGTGAGTGTTTCGTCAGTGTTGCTTTTTTTTAGAAAACACGAAAGCTAAGTGCGTCTTATTAGGTCTTTTCATGACAAGATATTTCTCCGATTGAGACATCTCCAATCACTAAGCCAACTTCGGTGAATAAACATTGACTAGTCGGAGGGAGTTTGACAAACTCAAAGCCTTCATTAAACTCAGAGAATATTCCCCTTCTTCTGTTCAATCAGTGTGATTACTCTGCTGTTTCTTGTCAAACAGTCTTTCATATTAACCAGTGTTCAGTAGGTAAATATGACAGTGCTTGATGAAATACTGCTTTAATAATGTCATGGCATTTCTGCTGTGTGTGTTTCCACCCTTGTAAACAGCCATTATCAGCCAATGACCTTTGGATGCAGTACTTTTTGGACATAAACAAATGTCATCCTAATGGTGAACTCCTGCTACTTTTTGCACTGAAATCCCACCACGCGTGACAGGTGTTGGACAGAGTCCAAACGCTATCAGCAAGTAAATTAAGGCTGAAATGATGTCCAGAGTATCGTCAAAAACTTAAAATGAAAAGTTTTACTGAAATATGTAAGATCATAAGCTGTGTATTATTTGCACAGATATCGGAGAGAGCTTGCAGCACTATAATTAACTCCAAAGAGAAGACAGTATGGATTGATACAAAAATAGAAAATCAATACTTGCAATGACTCATGAAAGGCGAAGTAAGAGTCTGATCAGACAAAGGACAAAACTAGTGAGGCAGTAATAACCAGGATTATTAGCAGTGTTGAGCGGGAGATAATATTTTGATAGCTGCGTTTACCAGGTAATGGTGTGTTTTTTTTAAATACACCGACTCAATGACAGCGACGGTGGTCTCAGTTTACCTCCTTGAATCAGTCACTCAGGCTAGAGTGTCACACAGAGGAGGACTGTGACCTTTTCTTGGGACAGTCTGCTGTTGTCATGTTGGTGCTATAATCTGCACTTAATAGCTAACGATGGTCTTTATTATCGATTTTCTGGCACTGCCTTAACATAAAGATTACATACTACAGTACTATTGTAGAAGGATTGGCCACTGCAACGACTCTCTACTTTCATTCTACACTGTCACTTTCATTCTATGTGCCAAACTATTATTGCAGTTTAAGTGAAATGAATACCAAAAGGTCTTTAAATGTCCTAATCAGATTCATTGGTTCTGGGGGAAAATCTAATCTAATCCTCTAAGAAGGTACTTTTTTGTTTCAGGTACATTTTGTAAAAAGAAAACTTTTATATGCCAGGTAACACCTCACAACTGCTTCAGTTTGCTTTTCTCATGAATGTGTTTTGCTGCTCTAGATATTTATATTCAATTTTGTATTTAAGTAAAGGAAACTCATTGTTTTGTTTTGCTGTTTATTTAAAGTGCTGAGCCTTAAGCGTGAAAGTTTAGAGTCACCATCTGAATTTTTGTTACAGCTGTTGTATTTAGTTTCTTGGTTGGTAATTGTCTGTTTACATAATTGTGTCTAACGAGCTAACGGCAGATCAAGCACATTTTGTGCAGGCATAGAGGCATTAAAGCCCCTGAGAACAGTCAAACTGTTAGGTAATGTTCAGAACTCCTGAACCTAAAGTATGTTGACATGTTCATAATTGGATGAACTGGCATTGGTTGGTTGCATTGCATCCAGGACTGTCTACCTTGCTATCTAACAGCAACAACACAGCATACATACGATAACTCTTTTTAGATTATCTGAGGCAAAGAATATGATAAGAAAGAAAGTAAAATGGAGACTCAAATTTGCAATTAAAAAGTTAGACGTTAGATGAAAGAAGAAACGTAAAGGGATCAAAGTGTGGACATTTCATACCGTTCGATTGGTGCAGATGGGGGTGAACGCGTTGGTTCCACAAGTAAACAGCCTGTTTCCATTCACCAGCAGCACCCTGATGTAGTTCTGACATTCCTCCTGCGGAAACACACAAAGACACACACACACAATCGGTTAGAATTTATCACCCACAAAAAAACAACGTCATTATCTATTGATAGGAGATGCAATATATGGGGGGCAGAATTACACTCTGAGCCAATAAATTAGACAGAAACCATGCAACTGCGGGAAGGCTGCCCTAAAACGTGGCCAAGCTTGACAGAGTCAAATCAAGGCTAATGGCCACGAAGCCTAGCTGTGTCACATCTCAATTCAACGGGGACCAGATCTGGAGGGGGATCTAAACAAGATGGAGAACAGATAAATACAGCGGGCGTAGGAGGGGGAGCTAGAGGCTTTAGTTTAAACCGATCAACTAGTGAAATTCAGGAGCTGCTTCTCATTTACACAATTCAATCGCTTGCGTTTGGAGCCTGCTCTCTTCATTAATCAATCCAAACCACTTGTCTGTAATTTATAGTGAAGTACAAGCTCAGTGCTGCCTTTATCTTGCATTCGATTTGGACTTAAAACACCAAACATATAAACTCAAAGCAAGGAGGTGATTGATTGACTGATTAGCCCTTGATTCTGTGAATTCTCCGCATCAGGCTTCATTGCTAGGTTTCCAGGAATTAGCATAAATGAAATTCACATTAAAGGTAACAAAGCAGCCAGCAATCATGTCACGGGGTGGCATTTGTTTTTGCCCTATGTAATAAATGGGCTTCCTCTTCCTGAAAGAGGACACGGCCGGGTTAAAGAGGGGCCTTGGCATAAATTTAAAAGCTTGTAAATCTGCTACTGTCAGAGCTACTCAAGGTGCCCAGGGCAAAACCCCTGTGCCCTCACGGGTCTAATTTAGGAGTCAAGTGTAAGAGAGCTGAAAGGAATAAAGAAAGGAAGTGAGGGAGTTTTATTTCTGCTCAACAGTAGGTCACGGCTCCTTTACTGTTCACAGGCATACATATATATTACAGTCTATGTATGTCTTTTGTTTAAACAAGAGTGTGAATGCATGTTAATTATGTATCCATAGAAGAATAGTGTGTATGTTCCTTTATGAAAGGTTCCCATAAATTGTTCTCCGTCTGTGGTTCTGATACAGATGCTCTTATGCTTAATGAGCTGAGGCTGAACATCTACTATTGTCCTGGTTTAAAATACATCAAATACAGACATGGGTAAATAATACATACATAATTTGAAATGTAAATAAATAAAGACTTAAAACAATAGTAAGATAAATCTGTCGTAGCTTTAGAATTGGTATACAGTCTCACGCCAGGCTAGACCACTAATAAACCACTAAAAGCCCTGTCGAGGCCCTAATGCTATTCTTAGTGAACAGCATCTGATCCTCAGAAGGGAACAGTGAGCAAAACAATTTGACTTCAGCAGACAGCAGTGACTCTCAAGGACTAAGGTAGCTTTGGTCTGTAATTCACAGCTATCATGTGCCGGCCAGCCCTGAGCTGGCCTATTATGGGTCCCTAACCACCTTTCACAGGAGAATAAATACACAGTAGTGCACACGCACACACACACACAAAGACAGAGTGAGTGGGGCAGGGCAGTTCACCCGCAAGTCAAGTTCGGCTCTAAAGCAGCTGTTGGCTACAAAAGAGTGCGCCAGCTAACCACAAAAACATAGTTGAGCGAAGACATGGCAAAAACAATAGGAACTCCTTCTTTGAAAGGTCTATAAATAAGTGTTGAGGTGCGGTTGGGAATTGTTTCACTTCATAACAAGTTGATTTAAATTCTCTTTTAGGTCAGTCCCACATACGAAGCTGGGATTTCCACTGTTTTTTTTTTTAAACATTAGGACTCTACAGAGAGTACATGTTGCTAACAGATTTTTGGTCACATTGATCTGTGGGGACTGGTTCAACACTACAAGTGTGAACACTTGTTTTGTTTTTTTTAAATCTAATTTAACATTTCTTTGCTTTTTCTTTATCATACAGCACCA
>NC_024309.1:4935026-4948545 GCF_000523025.1 Cynoglossus semilaevis | reverse complement strand
TCAATATCTGTTTTTGAAGCTGTTGAAAAACCCAATGCACATCAAACAACAGCAGGTAATAACAGAGATCTTTGTTGATTCTATATTATTAAGGCATAAACCATGTATTGATCTTAAAAATCCATCCTTTATTCCTTTGGACAACCATTTGTCTAGTCCAAAAAAAAAAAAAAAAACTTCTTGCGATTTCTTTGGCACCTCTTCATGTCTTACACCATAAATTCTTCACCTCGCAGCCAGTGAAACTGCAATATATCTCCACAGGGCCAACATAAAATCTGCAGTAACATAGCTGTGGACTCTAATATTTTGAAGTGTGAAGTTTAAAATATGTTGGGACTTACTGACTATAGAGTTAAAAAAGCGATGCTATTTAAGTGCGTTTTTCCTGCATCCACATATAGGGTTCTATAGAGTTTTTTTTTTGTTCTTTTATATAGAGGACATCGAGTTAAATGTGTTTATTTAAGCAGTAACAAGTGATAAAGCAATAACAGAGTTGAACATTTCAAGAGCTTGGTCATCACTTTAACTCACCTCAGATTTGCCGCGGCTGAAGCAGGCTCCCTTGGTGAACTCATCACAGTGCCACTCAGCCTCCTGTAGAGGCAAAGCAAAGAAGTGTGAGGCTCTCCAAAAAACCATCACACAGAAGCAAACATCATATACATTTGGAGTCGCTCAAAATAACTCAAAACCACTTTTAAAGCCATTTTGGGAGCCCAAATAAAACAATGCCTGGCTCGTGGCTGTGGTTAAATTCCCACCTTTCTGAAGCCATTTTGATGTCTAGTGACTCTCTGAAATAGACCTGGCTATAAAAACACAACAGAAAACAAATCCACCCTGTGCCAGTGCAGTTACCGGTGGCAGCATTGCTGTTGTCTTGGCATCTACCACTGTGGGTGGAATAGATTACAACAAGAAAGGCCAGTGCATTTGTTAGGCATTACATCTTAACTATTCTCTCAGTCTTCCAATCACACAGCCACACTGAAATGCATCAGTGTTTCAAAGCCGCACTAAATGCAGACACAGAATCCAATTAAGGTGCAGAGGTTTTAAAAATGAGTGGAAAGCAGAGAAAGAGTGGAATGCCAGTTTGATTAATGTTTAAGGGAAAAGGAAGGAACTGAAGTCACAACAGGCGAATCCCCAGAGGAGGATGTCAACTGAATTTACATGTGAGAAAGAAACAGAAGGATGGCTTGAACATTTTTTTTAATCCAGGAGGGAAAAAAGAGAGAAGATATTAAAACCCTGTCTCATCACCTCCTGATATCAAGACACATCCATGCTTCAGTTTCTAACCATTTAATTTCAGTGTGACCTCTGGGGAGCTGGCAAGCTTCCTCATTGATAGGAGTTATCTATTTACGAAATGAGCGTTGGCCTCGGGAATGGATTGGGGCACAAAGGTACTTGACTGACAGGCTGAAGTAGCCCATAGTCCAAGCTCTGTATGACAAGCAGAGTTAGGGACATTTAACAGAAAATTGGCCACGGTGAAAGTGCATTTAACAACAAGTGTTTCAAATAACAAGACAAGCAATCTTTTAAAGCTACTGTAGGTCTCCTCAGCAGAGTCAGTGATCCAGTCCTCTTTGAAAACTGCACCTGTGCATTCTCCATTTTTCAAAGTTGCTTATGACATGAGCTTATGAGCTTTTTTTGACCGATGTTACTGTGGTTCTAAAGCTTTTTTGACCGATGTTACTGTGGTTCTAGTGTCACTTGGCTTGACTGATACATTTGATACTGTTGAAGTGTTAGGATTTAAGGAGTGTCTCTGGACGGCCTGCAGTCATATCTGGGACTTCAGGACTTGCATAGATTATTTTCCCAAATAGTGGAATACACCAAGATTCAATTGTTGGTTATCTCTCTCCACACTTGGTGTCATTAATCGAACCAAGACCTTAGAGGTTGCTACAACAGCAGTCCTTATTCCCGACGCAACCCAACATGGAATGGGCAACAGGGTGAAATGGAACTCGGAACCTTTTGCATTACATCCTGGAATCCTACCGCTGCACTATTTTATATTACAGTTTGCAGAAGGATTTTAATCTTAGTATATGAGCTATTTGAGATTAGACTCCTCAATTAAGACGAGTTCTCTGAGTCCCTTATGGAAAATATTTTGGGGATTTTGTCTGGGTGTTCTTAACAGAAAGAAATTGGGAGTAGAATATCCTACAAGGACATAAATGTACACATAAGCAGTAGAACGAAAAACTTGGTGTGTGTGGAGGATTAATGGGTAATGGAGTGTATGAGTGCTCGCGTGTGTGTGTGTTCCCATTTCTGACTAAAGCATTCTGCATCTACGGTGTGTGGTCACCATCACAGACACAGCTACAATCGTTCCAATCAACAGACACACATAAATACAAACATACACACCAACATGCAGAAGTGGTTTTACTGATCGCATGTGGAGAGAAAGATCTGGCCAGCAATCGTTCTCATTTCTACCCAGTGTGAAAATCAATCATCATACGATGCAAAATTGCAGCTTGAGCCCACATTAATGGGAGCAAAGTGGTTTATTTTATCATTATGGCCTTATTATGTCTTTTATAACCATTCAACATGATTTTAAATGATTTTTCAAAACCCACATATTCGGAGACATCGACTCTATGGCTGGTGTAGACGTTTGTGCTCGTGCTGCACTGTAAGTGGAGGCATCATTGACCACTGAAGCTGCGTTATCTGACTGCACTGCCTCCGATGGTGCAGATTAAAGAACAGAATCACGGCGGTGTCATTACGATACATTAAAAGCTCGTTCACTTGCAATTGTTCAGCCAAAAGATCTGCCCTGAACTAAAATGTTTCAAAAGCTTTATTAAATCATCACTTTTAGCATCATCAGTGCCACAAAATCTCCTACTAGTGTAAGAGTCGGCCGTGTGATTACAGCCAAATGGTCTTTGCTACAGTTGTACAGTAAAACCTAAACAAGAAAATACTTAAAATAAAGTATGATCTCCTGCAGTTACTGCATGAGTGACCTTTGGGCAGCACGTCATGTAGATTCATACTGATGTGACAGATTAATGAGAAAAATTGACTTAATGTTCATCACACCCACCGTCTAAAAGGACCTTACTAAAAATATCAGACAAAAAAGGGAAAATATTTTTGTTTTTAAAGCAAAATAAATTTACTTCAGTAAACTGGGAAATCCAATAACAGAGTTCAACACAGGTAATTTGTCTTGTGATATTCAGTTATTAAAACTAATTCTGAGAAAGCCAGACCTTTTCTAAAGTGTATAATTAAGTTAAAATAATTCAAAAACAGAAATGGAAAACTTTAATTAAGGCACCGAGGAATGAATAGGGCGACTTTTACAGTCAATATTTTTATATTAACAGAAGACGCGACATAGAAGACAACTACATTTTATTTATTCTAATGAATGCAAAAATTGTGACATTAAAACGGGTTATTAATAACGCTTAAATGAAAGTCTTGTAACATTTTGAAAAGGTTGAAATTATTATGGCTGGTTTACATTTGTCTGTGTGTAGGGTGATAAAATTAATTAACTTTAAAGAAAGTCTTCAATAAGTTCTTTAGGCAATGGTTTAGTACCATATTACAACAGCTCAACAGAAAGACACATTGATCCAAACAAAAGGCCAGAAAAGTTGCACAGTAATGACATGATTGGGAAAATGGTTTGTCGGTGGTAAGTTGCCACTGTGTAAATACTGCAAAGACTTGGCAAAAGTTAAAAGCATTTCCTTACCTTTGTAGTGACTTACTAAGGTTTATCCTGAAGCTAGTTTGCTGTTTCATGTTTTTGGCAACCATAATGTTGGTCGTGGTAATCATACTATGGCATACTCTGTCTCATTTCCTCTGATGCTACTGATGAACATATTAAACCTACAAAGTCTGAGATAAAGTCTCTTTAAGATGCAAAAATGTACAGTAGACTAAAGCCGAGGTAACTCAGCACAGTTGATAAACGACAGGTTTTGTTCTGAGAAACTGCAGAAAAAAAAAACAAAAACAAAAACAAAAAAAACAAAAACCCAAAACTGAGGCAGAAACCTCAGAGACGAACCATTGTCCTCAAACATCACATCAACCCTCAGAAAAAGGAGCTATTGTGACCGCAAGGTGGGTGTAGAACAGATACTAGTGGGCAGGGAGGGAGAGATAGGCACAAAGAGACAAAACTGAGAAGGGAAAATTTGAGACAAACAGAGCAGAGAAAAAGAAACGAGTCTCACTAAGGACTCAGTCACTGCAGGGAGACAGAGTGGGCAGAGCGAGGGAGTCGGAGAGACGGTGGGAGGAGAGTGGAGCTGAATTCCAAAACAGTAATGTTTCCAGACATGTTATTGAATACATTAATACATTTTGCATAAAGAGTGTCAAGAGAACATGCCCAATGCTGACAGCTGCCCTGCTTTGGGAAATGACAGGCTGTGCGGCGGTGGAATGAGAGTGAGAGACGGACGCATCCCGCGGGGAAACACTAATCTGTCCTATGAATGGCTGATATTACCTCTTGATATGCGAGTGTAGTATTGACTATCAGGAATGATGTCCAATGATAGAAGCTGCTGAAATATTTACACTTAAAACTGGTCCAAATGTGGAGCAAGTACATGACACATCACCGCATCGCCATAAAACTTGGAGTCGGCGTCAAAACGCTCCTCGTCTGTGGTTAGTGCTCAGTACATTTACATCACATTTTCACTTAAAGACACGCTCTGATATCACAGACAGGACTGGGATCTGCATCACAAACACCACTGGAGCCTTTTTATTCCATGCATTTAAATGGCCGAGTTACCGGCTCCTAGTAATTGAATTAGCAATGCTTCCAGAGCTATGGAGGATAGCTCCTGTTAGCGACTGATTAGCAGGGCTAATTGTCTGTCTGATTAAGTGTAATTGCAAAAGACAGGCTGGTGAAATACAACAGGTGATACGAGAGAAGGCTCTTTTGTTTTCCTCAGAGTTTCCTTCCTTCTTTATAGCATGACAATACGAGGGAGGGCGAAAGAAAAACGGTCGTACAATGTACATCTCAACACCGCACCGTGTCTATTGCCAAGGCGAGCTGTTATGGATAGCATTTTCTTGTGCCAGGGCTGGAGGAAGAACGGGAGGGAGGGGCTGGAATGAATATCCACTGTTTTTTTCCTCTGGTGCTACATTCAGTGGGGAACAGTGCCACAGATCCTCTTCATCCCAGAGCTTGCTGACTGAATAATGTTGGACCACCAGGCTGGTTAGGTTGAAACTCAGCGCCTGCATCCTGTTACAATTCAGCCCAGGCACAGCAGGCTCATATTGGATTTTCAGAGGGAGGGGTTCTGATTGGCTTGCAAGTTAATAAACACTTAAAGCTTTGATATGAAAGACACTTTGAAGCATAAATGTAAAGTGTCTTGTTTGAGAAGGTGTCCGTGGGTAAATTTGGAGAGATGGGGCTCCAGGGCACCGGGGACATTGTATGAAAAGCACTTTGGCATAAAACAAAGCTAAGAGGAACATCCAGCAGGCAGAGTCATTCATCAGCCCCAGGAACAAAATGCAAAATTGAATACAATGCAAATGCAGAAGGTCCCAATTCATCAGTGTTTGTCCTCTCTCCTTATTGGGCCATGGAAGGTGCATAATGGTGATGCCAGTGTCAATTCGTTCGCCCAAGGTTGGTAGCAGCCAGGGCAGAGAGCAGAATGAAAAACGGAGGAGGGCAGAAGGACACAAGTGAACGGAGCAGAGTTATAGCTGGACGTTCCTGTCGTTGTAGGAGGGATAATACTCTCTGGCTCTTCTTTTATTTAAACCACTTGGAGTCACACTATGGTTTATATTGCTACAACTTAACAAAATAAATATATTTACATTTCGCTGCTAGAGTTCCTTACATTTGAGCAGATTAACTATTTTTTAAAGCCATCTGACTCCATGTGTTTCTGCACATCACAGAGGTGACAGTGGGGGTTGGGTTAAAGGTCATGCACATTAAGCGGTGGTTTCTATCCTTGGCCTTTACCCACAGAGACAATTCAATCACTGAATTGTTTCACAGTAAAGAAACTCAGTATAAGTTCAAGTGATTTACTAACTCTAACTCTGGTTTAAAGTGGTTTGAGGCATGAAATAAAGTAAAAAATAGTGGAGAATAAAAATCATGTGATGAAATCATTTTCGGTGTACGTGACTAGTCACGTGACTTCCTGTATAGTTTCACTATCCCGTCATTCAGATTTCTTCTCATTCGAGAGATAAAAATCCATAAACTTGAATCATTGTGTACAAACTGGAACTCAATATGCACACATTTATAAATAAAGCAATGAGAGAACCATCTATTTCTGTTCTAAACAGTGAGCAGATCAGAGCGGACGGTAAGATGACATCAGAGGAAAAAAAACTTTTAAGTACCAGATATTAACTCCAATCAAGGACAGGAGAAGGGTCGACCCTCACTCTAAAACCTGACTGCTCCCACTCCAGCCCACATTAGCATTCAGCTGGAGTACATGCTAACAAGCTCATTCGATGTCAAGGATTTTCTACTTATACATGATCCTACACTTTGATCCTGAAAGTGATGCCCTGTTGTGTAAACCCTCCATCAGACGAACCTTTCTATTCCTTATAAGTGACTGAACCCTCTCTTTTCCCAGGACATGAAAGAGCAAAACTGAGAGGGTGGCCTCAGAAGACACAGAACTAATGAAAGCAAAAAAAAAAAAAAAAAAAGTTCAGAGTAAGCACGGCATCAACACATTTAACAAAGGTCCTCCTTTTCTTCTCCTCCTGCAGTTCCTCGGCTGTCCTCTTTTTTCCATCCACCTTAAGCAAGGCATTTACTGAGAAGATTATAGTTTCTGGGGCTCAGACTCAATCGATTTCCAGGACTCGGCTCGATATGTGCAATACACTGGGCTGGATCAGTGGTGTTTAGCTATTGCCACGAGTGTCACTACATCCTAACCCCCCATAATACAATGGTGGGACTGTCAGGTATTCACAGTTCATTTAGCTCCAAGAAGAAAGCTGGGAAATCACTCCACTAAGTCCTGAATACTATTTCACTGCCTCTATGCATAATACTACGTTAATGCCCGCCTCCCCCACGGCGCCCCCATGTTCTATATGTGTTAAATATATTCAAGATAAATTGAGCCCATCATCAATCATAAAGTAATTATATCACCCTCTACTGTAGGCTTTTTGTGTTAGCCTCAATCATGCACTGTGCTGTGTCAAACCACACCCAGCCTCCCTCTTGGTGGTAGCCATGCAGGAAATAATGGCTTCCATTGAGCATTATCTGACAGGGCTGATGCATGGGAATGGGGGTAAAATCACAAAGACAAATGTGGGCGTCGTTTATTGATGTTTTCCCTCCTTTTGTGGAAAAAAGAAGACTCCTTTATTTTCTTTGAAGATCTGTGCAACTGAAACAGAATGCACTGAACTTCTAAGACAGCGTGTGCCTCCAACTTCGTTTCTTTGTTTGCCAAAAACTTGCCCACAAGTCTGTCACAGCCACCTGGCAATAACAATTGGAAGTACATGTAAACACAGCCGTGGAGGAAACTGGATCTCTGTGTGATTACGTCTCCAACTTAATGCCAAAAGAATAAAAAAAGAAGAACTCTGAAGTGCCGAATTTCAGCATTTGGAGTTATCTTCTACTTGACTCAGTCACACATAAATCTATAACCTTTGACCCCAGTTTTGGCAGAGATTGTCAGATTGAATTCTCTCAGGAAAAGACAGTATTAAAGAGTCAATTTTTTTTTAAATATCATTGATTTAAAAGCATGAGCCAAATGTGGGATGGGTGAAAGAGAGAGGAGAGGCTGATTGGGTGCACAGAAAGGAAAGAGTAACTATAAAAAGCATCTGTGTCACAGTCAGTGGCCACAAAACCCGAATGCCTGCATCTTCATCTCACATTGGGGGGTTTCCTCTGCTCTCTTCCCTCTGTCTGTGCTCTGTGAATTCTCTCTCTGTGTGAGCTGCCCTGTGTCACTTCTAATCCAAAAGAAAAAAGAAAAAAAAAGAAACTTCTTATTTCGTTTGACAATTTTCCCTCATCTCTACTTTCCATCTGGATTTATATCAACACTTCTGCCTTTACTCCCACTTTTGTTCCAATCCGTCTCATTCTTCCGTGTGTGTTTTTCTCCCTCTCCTACAGCTTTAGAGGGTGTAAATGTCTGACATGGTGTCAGAACCTCCAAAGAACCCTGCTGCTGCCACATGTCACCGTTGCATTTTGACTTGATGACCTGCACAGTGTTTTGGCTTTTGGGGAAAGAAAAAAAAATGACAAGTTGCAGGAAATAAAATAGAACAGAAATATCCGGGGGCAGAAGATGAAATTTGGGCTGAAAAAGGCATTATTGCTTCCTCCACTTTCATGCTAAGTCAGGACACTCGTCCAAAACTTTTCAGGAAAATCCCAAAGTTATAAAGCTTTCTATCTGTAATAGCTTTTCTATTTATAACAATGGGATTTTTGCTTTTGTTTTCATGATTTTAGGACGAGGTGAAAAAACAGAGATGGTTTTAACTCTGACTGTTTTATAATTGGAAAAGTTTCTGGTGCATTAACTCACACTGCTGTCAACCCCATTCAGTCGAAACTCTGTTTCAGTGGATGGGTGGTGGTTCATGTGACCTGAGAAATGCTACACAATTTTACCGTGACAGTTTGAAGTTGCGGCAACTGGCAGCTTCATACTAAAATTAAGCCACTGTGTTGACTGCAGCAGACTGGGTGTTTGTCTGAGCAGACAGGTTTCAACTATAAGTTGATATAGGAATCTATTATATGTAAGTAGTATAGAAAACACACTCACCTGGATCAGTGTCAGGTCGTCCAAGTTGAGCCTGAAGAGATGGTTTCTGTAAAGGGAGAAAACAACAAAGTGAGTTGACGATGGAGCCGTTTACTCCGCGTGAATCATTTTTCAAACGGGCTTTGCCACAGCTGATAATCTGCATATGTGATTTTGCACAGATGTCCTTCCTGACACACCCTTTCCCAATTAACTCCACAAAGGACTGGCATTAGAGGCTGTGCAAAGAATAAGAAAAAGATGTTGATGGCAAGAGAAAGTTGCTCAAAAGCCAAAACTCCATATTTATACGTGTGTTCTCCCGGCACAGCTTTCAACTGAGCTTTCTGCGACTGTGGAGCCAACAGTTCAAAAGAATCTCTACCTACAAAAAACAAAACAAAGATTACATCTGGTGCAACCTGGCATCGATATAAAACAGCAGTCTGTTTTACCTTTAAATCAATGCAGCTGTCATCTTTTTTTATATTCACAACACGTTCTAAAAAGCAAATCTATCTATGGGGGCATTCATCTCATAATCAGTTGTGGTCAAGTGAAATTTCTGTGTTTCTAATCTTGGGGCAACAAACACATTGTCTGAAGTCAATGGGCCAGTATTTCACTGTTATCTTATCTTCGTCTTCAAAAGCTGGCAGCCACACTATCCAAAATGCAGCTAAACACCAGTAGTTCAGTCAGAAACGGCCGACGCAGCTTTAGGCAGACATGTGGAGCAGACAACAGAGGTCTGCTAACAGAAAATCATTCCAGCTCCACACATTTCTTTCATTTTCAAGCTCCAGTCTTCCAGCCAACAATGAGTCAAGTCAAGTCATGTGAGATAATTAATCAGATTTTATGCTCCATCTGGAACCACGAAATATTTTATGCAATTTTCCTTTTGGTTCCAAATATGCATTACTACGCCCTCAGATCTGCGAAACACGTGGATTTGTAACGTCTGCACGGTTCCCAGTTAAGTGGTGCTTGTACTGTAAAGCTTCCTAGCATTTGCTTAGGAAATCCTGACAAAAATATTTTTGTAAAAGCCTCATATGCAGACACCAAAAATATAAAAATGTAAAAAAAAGAGAAATTGAAAATGAATTTTTTTATTAATACTGTATAATATCGTATCTTATATCAAATCCAATCAAGAATGTTTAATACAAAATCTACATATATGCTAATTATAAAGACTGATTAAATTACTCTTGGACTTTTTGGTGATAACAGAAAATTATTTTATTTTTGACCTCAAATTTCTTTACATTTGGCAGGACTTGGTCCAAGCATCTCCTTTAATTGTAAGAAACAATGAGAGTGACAGAAATTGATAAATATTTCAGATTTATGGAGTTTTATTCCCCTTGAATGGGTCTCCAAACAAGGAACAAGTGAGGCATAAACAAAGGAGTTCACTGCACGGTTTTAACCTTTAGAGAAACCCTATATGTTATAGATATCCTCCTCAGGAGGAATGTGGAGTCAGGCTAAAGCCTCTGCTAAAACCATTCTACCCAATTATATGACTGAGATCACTTGAAACCTGACAAAAAGGACTAAAAGCTTTTTCTGTTTTAATGTGATTTTTTTGTGAAATGTCTGCATTATCCACATTTTTATCTTCGGGCCAGTCTTAACCAGCCCCCAGTTGGTGCTAACAGTATGAAATATCGAACAATTTGAGTGCAGTTTCACTGCAAAAACGTGGACATTTACACGCAATATGCCAAAAATTTTAGTTATGGTTTTTTTAACAACGTATAAAGTGCATTTCTTAGTATAATACGTCTCCACTGTGCTTTTTATTACGACAATATCTCAGTCTGGGGTTAAACTCCTCCAGTTTGTTGTGTGTGCGTGTGTGATCACACATTTACATACACAGACACACACATATTTTGGGCCCATGCTGCAGAGATCTATCAGTCATGTGAAGAGTGGCTATCAGCTGTGTCTCTGCAGCCCCCCCCCCCCGCTTTACTGTATTGATATTTGCATCGATCCTTCTTTCCTTCCATTATCACTCATACTTCCAGTGCAGCCTACAACCATTCATCCATCCAGCCCCCGTCATCTTTCGCGGTTGGACTCCAGAGAAGCGGAGCCAGCTCGGAGCATTGATCTTAATCTCTTGCTTGATCTCCTGAGTGCCGGAGACACAAGGTGTTGATATGACTGACTGACTGACAGCTAAAAATAAACCAACGGCAAAAAAAACTTTATATTTTATTATATTATATTATATTCTTAATGTTTTTCCGAGTTTGCTCACCTGTTCACCTCTGACTTTTTATCTGTTCGTGCCACACAGTTTTTTTTCTTGATTAGCTCTTTCCAGCTAGGAGCGGAGGCCGCGGTGCATTAGTAAATTCCCTGGGCTCAGTTTGTTTCTGTTTATTTTGCTGCTCCCCTTCCTGCTGTTATCTCCTGTTGCCGTTGTAGTCGGTTTCTTTCTATTGACAACTAAAGCCATTAAGAGAAGTGCAGAGTACACCTCATCTGGAATCAGGCAGCGTGAATACATACACCCTCTCTCCCTCTCTATTACAGACACACACACACACACACCAACACACTTTGCTTGACTTGACAAAGGCAATATACATGGAAACATTCTCCAAAGCTTTTGTTGTCTGACTTCTTTTGAAGGCGTCTGTAAAGAAAGTGATTATTGCTCATGCGTGGAAGAAAAACAGCAGAATAAAAGACAAGAGAACAAAAGGAGAAACCAGTGTTGCACATTCACTCAGCTCATACCTTCACACACTCTACAGGTGGTGTATGGAAATGCAATTGCACAAGTGTATTGTAGCAGACTTTTGAGTGACTTCATTCTTTCAGTTCCTTACTTTATTGTCTATGTGTGAGTCAATGTTTATACATTTACAACAGGTGAGGTTGTTGTTGTTATTTGCAGGTTCTATCATCTGGTCGGTGCAGGGTGAAAAGAAATCAAACATCAACAAAAAAGTCACTCTGGCCAAAGTTTGGTGTTTCTCCTGATAAGGGCTGACGCCGACCATCGGACGACTTCAAAGAATAAAACAGACCGTGATGACATCAAACCACTGCGATACTGACAATTTCCTGCTGCGTGATACAAGAGTGAAAGGGCAGCTCCAGACAAGAGACAGAAGACAGGAAAATGAAAGTCACGTATGGGTTACCTGGCTCCGACGATCAGTTCGTTCTGGCCGGGGTCGAAGGTCAGCTGTGAGTAATCCACCGTGCCCTCCGTCTTGAACTTGGAGATCCAAGGCTCCATCTCTGCCAAAAGTACCACAGGACACAACACAGATGAGCCAAACAGTGCTGGGGGCTTTGGACTGCAGTGCTGACTAAAAAGATGTTCAACTTTTTTTTTATATACCACGTGTGAATCATTTGGGTTCAGCACATTAAGGGATGTCTCAAAACTCAACTAAAAAAAAAACATGTTTCTTAGCAAAAAAAAAAAAAGATTAGATTCCAATATATATTATTGTTCAAAGATTTACATAGGAGTCAGGAGAAACATTTGTGTGTCAAGGACAATGGCAGAACCTGCTACATAATGTGTGACTCTGAGCCTTAACAATGTGTCAGGAACAACCATAATTCTGACTATTATAACAATGTTGGCTCTAAAAACCAATGTAGTTAAAAACAACGCTCACACCGAGACTGAAAAAACAATGGAATTGAGTTCTGTTGTCAGTAGTGCATAAAACTAATCAGCTACATATGATATCATGCATGCATTATCAGTAATTTTGTGACAATAAACATTCATTACAGCTAAAATGACACTTTTGAAGGCACGTGTTGAACTCAAGTACAACTAAGAATAATTTCATTTTCATTCTAGGCTAATAATATTCATCCATATTTTAGAAAGGGAAGAAAGTGCATTTAATTTTTAATCGACCTAACACCTTGGCAAATCATACATTGCATATTGAAAACAATATACATTGAAAATTATGGCGTGTTATTAAATTTGCACCGTTGTTGAGGATCAAACCACTTCACAGTCCATAATGTAGTTAATATTAGCATGGTGTCAAATGGATCCATTTAAACACTGTTACTGCATGAATATTTTTACACAGAAGTATTCTCCAAAATGTTTTAAACTCTTCAGTAGGAGAAGGAGTCTTCTTTTAATAAATGAATGGAAGTTATTTTGCCTGACAACTGAAAAAAAGACCATAACATTTTTCCATACAAATCAGAATACACTGCCCTATTGCTGAGGTCAATACTATTGTCTTGCAGCAGGGCTTTGTCAAAAGAAACCAGGGGTGAATAAGGAATGAAAGGCTTAGAGCTGTCTCCTCCTGATAAGGTCACTTGTTAAAAAAAAAATCATTTTACATGGATCAAAGTACTCAGACATTAATGGTTCCTGGGCTCCTTCTGTGGTCTTTAAAATCCACGTGACCAGAGCCGAGATCTGTCTTCAGAAGTGGAGCCCTAACAATGTGCAGTCGTTCAGATTTCTTATATCATGGCTCAGTGTGACATCCAGTTTGTTAAATGTCCTTTACAATGAAGAGATTACTGAGTAAAAGATACACGTCAGCACATGAAACACGAAGCGTGATGACCTCAGGATGGATAGCGTAGAGTGAGATCTTTTAGCTCGGTGACTACATGTAGTTCATAAAAAAAATAAAACAATAGGG
>NC_024309.1:4902355-4935007 GCF_000523025.1 Cynoglossus semilaevis | reverse complement strand
AGGGACAGATTCCAGACACACACTGACATCTTATCCACAACATGCCTGATCTCATGGCGCCCAACCCATTAACCCCTGACCAATCCAATAACAGGCATGTAGTAGTTACCAAGGGACGAGAAAGGCCTGTCTGCCATCATGATACCCCATTTAGTTGCTGTTGGTCAATTAATCATTTTGGAGATGTATGAACTCCACTGGGCATCACATGTCTCAGTCATAGTAAGGTCATAAGGTCATAACAGCTATTACAATAGGTGAAACAGTTGCCACAATAAAAACAATAATAATCACCAAATTCAGAAGTCTGATCCAAAGCCCAGTTCTGCGTCAAAATACTCCCTGTGACCGTATCATAAAAAAGCGAAATTCATACATTAGTTTTCTGCAGAAATGCTGCTGCATTTTCTCGGCCCGAGGCAACGTGAAATGGACTGAGAGACGTTGAAGAAGTGTTCTGTTGTCAAATGAGTGCACGATTCAGCTTGTTTTTAGGACAGAAATAATGTAGTATTCAAAGTTTCAAAGATGATAAAGACGACCTGGACGACAATTGGAAGATGTTGGACTGTAGATGAGAATTTGACAATCTTTTCAGACAAACCCAGTTGGATTTTCTTTTCTTTTTTTTCCTTCTTATTCTACACATTACAGAGGTTTAGTTTCGAAAGAACAGAATGTGTTCGTTTGTCTGGCCTGCATGCAGTCCAGATGCATTTTCTATTGAAATGATTGGTGCATAATGTAGAGAGAATCAGATGATCAACAGTGACCATGAACTAAATAAAATAATTCCTACATCAGCGTCATGTTTGTTGGATAAGGTCGATCAGTGGAAACTTAGTCATTTTCCCTTTAGAAAAAGGTTTGACAACAAATCACTGAAGCACAGATTTGAGATTCTATTGCAACCATACCGTACTGTCTTCTCTGAAAACCAGAATGGCCTGGTACTAACCTTCAGCAATAACGAAGAGTATTTTCAAATAGTCCATTACTGCTTCAAGGTAATTCTGAGCCAGGTACAGATTTTAAAGGCTTTAAAAGAAAATACCAGGAAACTTTCCAACACACACATAAAGGTAAAGAGAAAGAAGAAAGAGAGAGTTTGAATATCCTCCAAACACATTATCTGCTTCTACACACACACACACACAGGCACACCTGTTAGCCAGCATTGAAGTGAAAGAATGTTCTCTCTTTAACTGCATCAAAAGCTTCTTTAGCGAAGGTGCGAATTGTACATTTAAATACATTCTTATAAGAAAACACTTCAAAAACAAGACTTTCTAAAGTACTTCCTCCAGCTCACTAAAAGGGACAAAATTGCATTGTCTCCTTTTTTTAATGCTACATTTTTAGGTGTTCTCTTTTAAGCTTGCGCTGATGAGTACAAGTACAATGAAAAAAAGCATCCCACAAAGGACTTCACACGTCGGCTGCATTTTTGCTGAAAGCTGACCAGTCTCACCCAAAAGATTTATTTCTGCTTAATTGCTGCTTCTCTCCTTATTCCAGAGGGAGAGACAAAAAAATTTGCATGTGCCAAGTTTTCCAATGGGCTTTATTTTACACCATCAAGAGAATTCCATGCATACAAATGGAGCTGTAACACCCCCCGGGGGGAAAGACGAGTTTTGCCGAACGCAGTTTCTCTCCAATAAATCTCCCTGACTCGCCGAGGGGAGGCTTTCCAACGGGGATGAAGTGCAAGTGAGTGTGTATGTGTGTGACAGACAAAATAAGATGATGTTAGCGGGTGCTGCGCAAAGCGACGGTCAAAAAGTTTTAACTGCACCAAAAGAAACTCAGTGTTGATGGCCTTTTATGACGAGACTTTGAGCAGCGATGGGTCTTCCTGAGGTATTGGAGCAAAAAAAATAGATGAGGAGACTAAAAGACAAGCACGTGGAGGCAAATATAAGTTGATGATACAAAACCGTAACAGACTTGCAAAGATACAAAACACCAACTCTCCAGGCTAATGGATCAACTTCACCACTGAGATCAATAAGAACAGTTTGATCTCTGATCTATTTCAGGATATTTATTTGTTTTGAGGAAGGTGGTTATAATTTTAGCAGCGTCCAGTGAGGCTTTTATGGCCCTGTATTGGACCAACAAATCACCTGTATTGTTAACCTTGCAGGAAAGTAAATGGTGGGACAGATCCTGGTTGAAATATATCCAATCTCACCTCACTGCCACAATTCCGTTATTTCACTTCTGCCTTACTCTGGGCTGATGTCAGCTGCACTTTAAACTCATGTGATAATGTAATCACGTCAGCAGATATGCTTGTAGAGCAGACGACAGGAGACTGCAGACACACATAAAAACAAACACACACATTCACACACACTCTTCAACTCAGACCTACTTTATCCTTTTAACCCTTGTCTCCTCACTCCTTAAAATAGAACACCCATCACTCAGGTCATATTTGTTTTTCACTTTGCTAAAATATTCTGTACTCGACACAACGACAAAATGACAGAATATATAAATATTTACCGCCAGCATCACAGGCCACACCAGTCTCCAAGCTGCCTGTGCCTAAAGTTACAGCTCTATGGCAACACTGACAAGACCGGAGAGCGGTTTTGCAACATCAATGGCTTTCTCCATGAATGGTGAAAATTGCGGTGGATAGTAGGCGATAAATGAAAAGACTTTTTCTTTCTTCTTCCCATGCTGCCCTGTTGTAGTGGGCAGCACAAAGATGACTGATCAGTCAAGTGGAGCAAGAAAACAATTTGCAGTGGATGGAAAAGGGAAAAAACACCTTCAGGGTTGACTAAAAATTCTGAAGAAAAACACGAGGTCATGTCAGAGCTCGGAGCACAAATTTGAACTCAAAGATTTTCTCACAAATTATTTTATTTTAGGAAAGGAATAAAACAAGAGCAGTTTACAGCTGAAGGTTCTGCAACTCAAATCAACGTGGTGGTACAGTGGCTTAGGGCAATAAGCGAATTATAAAAAAAAAACCAAAACACTGTGAAGCCACAAATAGTCATGCAATAAAACATTTAAATCTGTGTATTCAAGAGCCTCTGGTTAAAGGGTTGTATTCAGTTCCAAAAATATAAACTGGTCCCTTTTCTATCATCTGGCAGCTTGTCAGACGAAGTAAAACATGGCTGGGACCTGGCTGACACTCGACGTGAAGAGAACAGGTTTTAATACTCTGGATTTTCCTGCTTTTAAACCATGCACTGCATTAAAATGAAAGGAATGGCCTCCAAAATGGCCATTTGGAAGATCACACACAGAAGTAGCATCCTGTTGCATTTATGAATGCTTGGAGACTGTTTATTTTCCAGGTTCCAATGTACTCTGCAACGATGTGTTCACCATTCAGGGATGATAAAGGCTGACTTCACAGTCTGTGGCTGTAAAGGGATGGTTCACACTGCAGTTCATAACATTTAAAAGCCTCAAATGCAACACGTATGACGACCGGTGAGTTCAGAGACGAGGTTTAAACTTAAGCAACAGCATCATCTCGAATTAACACTCGTGAAACTACACCCTGTGAACTCTGCTGCTGTAATAATAATAATCTCGCAAATGACACATTTACGTTGGACGTTTGCTGCAGCTATATTCAGACCTGTTTTTCTTAAAGCAAATCATTGTATACGTTTCGGGCTTCACTGCTGAACAGTCCTTTTTTAACCCTGCATTTCTGAAACCACCAAAAAAAGGAGAAAACAGCCTTTAGACTATAGAGTCCTCGCACCACAGTAGCAGTTCTGTCAGCCAAGTGTTGTGCCAGGACTTAAAACCACCATCCCTTGTGGGATCAGACCTATGTGGGGCACACCCATCCACAGTCAGGCCACAATCACAGAGAGAGAAAGAAACTCTGTGACTCAAGCGCTCACGTTCAACCCTTGACCTTGGGTTCTCACTTTGGCCTCTGCATTGTTTAACTCCTGTTCTGCCTGACCATGGTTTGGATAGCTGAGTTTGATGGTACCTAAGTGCCTTTTCTCTGGTTTATTCTCCAGCCAATACAGTTCAATACCATAGTGTTTTCCTAAAGGTTTATCAAAAGGCAACTTTGGGAATTAGCAGCTGTTTTGCAATGGTACTGACACCCACACATCAAGATGTAAGTAAAATAACATTTTGCTGGATCACAAAAGGTTGAATAAAAAAAACCAACATAGGTTTACATTTACAGTTTGTATATACTGTATGTGTGGCACTGGGCTGACTGCCTTGGGTTCACCATGCAACCCAACACTCCCACAAGAGAACAAACGAAAAGTCAAACACTGCAGGCACCGCAGAGTGTAATTCACTGTGAGCTGAACTGTGAAATTTCATTCAGGTGCCAACCAACATGACTCAAGACTCAAAAGTGGCACAGCAGTGTGATGTGAGTATGTCAGGAATAGGTCAACTTCCTGTCAAAGTCTGGAAGAGAAACTTGTGTCAAATACTTGTGCTATTTATTTTTTATTCCCGTGGGAAATCTCTGGGAAGACACCACTGTTCACGAGCCGTTCAACTTGTGTTCCGGCTTCTTCACAGCGCACGCTACAAATATTCACATTCGAAACAAGTACACTGGTAATAGCAGGAGGATAAAACCGTTTAAATGGAAATGAAACAATATAACCTCATAGTGCCACAAATGAAAGTTTAAAAAGGTGAAACAAAGAGACCTTTGCTTAATGACAGTCATCTTCTGGCGTAGACCACAAAATGACTCTGAAGTTCGTCATGTTGAGTATCTCTCTGCAGTAGCCCACAGGTACCAATGTGTCTACAGCCATTCTCAGCAGTGTGAAGCTGATTTTCCTTTAGTTGCGTTCCTCTGAGGGGTGACCACAGTGTTAGACCATAAAAACCTGTGCTCGAGGAAATTAACTACAGCCGAACCACAATCTAAATTATTAGCTCAGGGTAAAACAGAGCCTCGAGCTGCAGGAGTATGCATGGCTGCGATCAACAGCAACGGAATATAGAGTACTTGCTAAACAACTGTTACTCCTACTTCAACTATGAGTAAAACTGATTCGATTGAAGCCATTGAGTCTCCATACAACCTCTGTGCAGTAAAGGATCAGAGTACCATCACTCCTACTGTGGAGAATACGTGTAACCGCACACACTGGAACTACTGACTTCCTTTCTCTTTCTTTTCTTTCACTTTGTGCTGCAGCCTCTGTGTTAGTGAACCATGTCGGATTGCTTACTGAAATGTCGGTCCTCTTTATGAATGCTCCTATATTTCAACTAAAGCATTAAGCCACTGGAACTTAATGGGCCATTCTGGTACATTAGAGAACACAAACGCATTGACCAAAGCTGACCCACTGGCTGGTGTGTACTCCTCTTCCCGCAGAAAAGCACAAGGTGAGAACGTATTGCGTTAGCTGGGCAGTTAGTCATAATCATTACACTTCATTGGCGCAAAGGGAAGACTGCCATCTCAGCTAAGAGTGAAGTGAAAAGGACTGGTAGAAAAAAAATGGTTCTGCTTGTGTTCATGTGGAGCGGTTATTGAAGATGTGTTTGTGCCTGTACATGAATCAGTGTACACGCGCAGTGACCTTGGTCATCCAGCGAACCTGGATGGAATGCTCTGTGATTAACTGACTGGAAGTCTGTTGGACTGCAAACAGCTCAATGACATTTTACTGCTTAGCCGTGGATAAAAGCACAACATTAGTGATTGCCACTGACACTTTGCCCTGACCTAATTTTATCGAATTTCCTCAAAAGCAATGCAAGGTAAGGGCAAGGAAATCTGATGCAGGATATACAGTGTCGAAAAAACTGCCAACCATGTAATAAAGGAGAATCGGGTTGACCGGTTTTTGAAATACAAAAAAAGGAAAGGGAAGGAAAGAAGGAAAGAGAGAAAAGTAGAAAAAGAGGGGAAAAAGTTGAGAAGTTTGAAAAGAAGGTAAAAAGCAAAGGAACCAAAATGGAGAAGAGAACTGTCACTATATCTCCTTGTTTACCAATCATCTGTGTATTTAACATTTAAACCTTTAAAAATATTAAGTAATTTAATCTAAAACAGAGACGGCGTCTAACGTTCAATCAGACAGGTGTGTGATGTGTCGACAGCTCCTCTGCATAAATGTATTAAACCCATCAATGCCTCTGAGCTCAGGCCGCAGTAAAGCAACAGGAAAATAAAGAAACCATAGCATCAGCCAAAAGTCTAAAATAAAGATTTGATCAGGTAAGGTGACAGAGTTTTATCTGTAGATGGTTCAGACTGACTCTTAAAGGATTACAGAGGAAATACAAGTGTGACATTGAATTGAAAGCAACTAACAGTCTTAAAAAGTACCAGAAAACGCACTGTCGCTGTTTGATGGAAGTTGAAAAGCTCAAGATTCAATGAGTTGAGACATCGAGGGCAGACAAGTTCAAGTACCTGGGGTCAACAATTTGAAGCATTGAAGTAAGAGCACGGTCAAGAGAAGTGGGTGGAGGCGACTGTCAGCCATGACTCGAGACACGGCCTGAAGAGTGAAATGAAAGGGTTACGAGATGAGAGTAAGAGCTGCTGTGATGTAGGGTTTAGAGACAGTGGAATTGGCTTAAAGACGGGAGGCTGGGCTGGAGGTGGCAGAGCTGAAGATGTGGAGATTTTGGGTCATAGTGACCAGGAGGGACAGGAATAGTAATGAGAATATGAAAGCTGCAGAGAAAGGTGCGTTCCCCCTCAGCTCGAGGCAACTCCAAGAACCTGACAAAGGCAGCTGCTTTTTATGAAGGGAAAGTGTTTCACTGCATCGTTTTGGTCTTTGTGTCTTTAATTTTGTGGTCTGTTTATAGGATGAATTTAAGGGATTAATCAACTCTCGCCTGTTGCCATGTGGACACGATCCTGTAATGTATAAAATCTCCCATTGTGTGATGCCTATAAGCTGCTGCCGAGTGCTGTCATGCTTGACTAAACATTATGCAACTGGTTGCAAACCGAGTTCACTCTGCCTTTTCCCAGTGTAAATTGGTACTTCCATTCGGAGGTTGGGGAATCTCCAAACTGTTTTAAAAGTGATTATTAAATTTTGCATGTAAAACAAAAAGGATGAACCAAAGGCCTGGTATGAATACACTTAACTTTGGGCATAAACTAGGTCTGAGAAAGAAAACAGAGCACATTATAAGGTTCACAGTTTGAATCAAAGTTGGTTTGGGGACCTGCTGAGAAAAGGCAGCGTTTTGGACAAAGGATGTTGGAGGACAACTGTAGAAATGTGTACTAGGACTAAAGGCATGGAACTCAGTGAGATGGAGGCATGGTGTTTGTTGATGGGAGCAGCTAAAGGAATAAGAAGTTTCCTAGCAACTGTGAAACCTCCTGATGCAAACTGTACATACATGTGATTTACAAACTGTAACCCTGTAAGGACTGAAGTTTGATGGAGAAAAGCAACGTCAATATGGACAGAGGAAGGAGACTGGACGGAGCGAGACATCGATGGAAGCGTGTCAATGATTCTTCAATGATACACAGATGGTGGAGGAAAATTAAATCTTAATAGGATGATTGATCCTGTGACTGTGTACTGTGTACTGTGTACTGTATAAGTGTGTGTCTGAGTCTTCACTTACCTGAGTGAGGGACGAGTGGGTGCTCTGTTTTATGACACGGTGATTCTGGCAGCAGCACCGGACCTCTCCTACTGGCCACGCATTCTGGCCGTAGGACCAGCATGCACTGCAACAAGAGCAGTGCATGCTGGGTAAATGGGTGTCCCATCGGGGTCTGAGCTTGGCTCACTTCTCCTCAGGCCTCAGGGGCCAAGACCATTGGAAAAACACACCTGAAATGGAAAGAGAAATAGATGAGTCTGAGACAAGGTCGACCTACTGAATCACTACAGGTTTAAAATATTCATTTTCAGGCAGAAAAATGATTTGTTGCTAAATTGGAATATCAGACAAATGCGGAGTACAAATGAATTAGATGAATACAGTAGATTTTCAAAGAAATGTCAGGGCAAGTGGCTGCGGCAGGAACCCAGAGAGCTCAATCCTGTGACCTTTGACACACTGCTACTCCGACTCCTAATGAATGTGTTTGCACGAAAATGTCCTCTGATAACTTGTACTGCAGGATAATTTAATTGCATTAAATGATGGAAGGGAGCAATTGTTGCTAACACACTGTGCACATCCATGTTTTTTTTCTATTATTAAGTCTTTGTTACTTCATGGGGGGCCGATGGATCGCCTGCACCGCAACCCTCATGTGTGAATTACATCCTATAGCTGTTGTAAATCTGATAGATTTGTATTTACACCAGTATTCTCAATTTGCTGGGTATTAGACCGTTACACTTACAGCATATTCAGTCTTCCTGGAGAAGTCATTTAGTGCAGGCTAAACAAAGCAGTTTGCACAACTGAGTGCTGCATAATTTCTTTTCCATGGCATCAAATTGATGAGCAGTGTGGAGCGACGTTATTTTTTTAATCATCTATTTTGTTCTATTAGCAGTGTGATTCATGCTGTGCTACTGCTACTTTGTCCTCCCCTTCCATTAGGAACAGCATGCCTGGCGAAGTGAGGAAAGCTTCTAAAATGTCTAAGCTGCAAAATTACAATTTGAATTTTGTTTAAAAATGTTTTCATGTCAAATTAAGTGAATTCTGGAGTGAAGCCTGGTAGGAGCATTTTTTATCACACATTTTCATTTGTTATCCACTCAGTGGTGTTTTGTGAAAGTACCAACACAACAATCCACTCTCCCTGACAGATCGGATTTAGTGTGAATGGAAAACAAACAGAAACTAATAGAACACTGTTTTTTTGGTAAGTCAAGGGAAAATATATGCACAAAGTGGGCCTCAGAAGGGATATGTAGAGAATATTTGATCCCCCCTTAGTCAAACCTCATCTGCACTTTTCTTTGAAGAATGAATTCTACTTGAAAGTGCCCCAGTGGCTGGGGGCGCGGAGCCATTTTGGGGGAGGGTGGGTTGTGGAGTGTGCTTGAATAAGCCTCCTGACCTTGGGCTTTTGTGCTATTCACTGAAAGTCCAAGGTTTAAATGTGCAGTCAGTGGGGATGCGAGCCCTGCCTTCACCCACGGAGTAATGTAAAACACCTGTCACCCAAAGCAGGGGAAGTAAAGTGACAGTCGCTGCCAGTCGACTCTTTCTGCTCACGTTTGTTTTCATCTTAGTGATTCACACGTCAGCTTCCATACTCCTTTATATTTGTGCTCTAGTCACTCTTGTCGTTTTTTTAAACATGTCACTTTACTTCATCTGACAGATTCACAATATTTTTTTGTCTTGCGAAACACATTTGAACTGTCGGGACTTTGGCTTCAACTTGGGCTGAGAGCTAAACTTGACATTTGAAATAGGATTAATGAAGATCTGTGTTTTCCAGTGTGTAAGAGTGAAGGTGTGTGTAGAAAGTCAGGAAAATCAAACTGTTGAAGGAATTTACACATAGGCATGGCCCAGTGACAAGAACAGCAGCCGGTAGGTTCGCTGACCTTAAGGCCATTGTTACTGCTGCATTTGACCTTTTTTGATGTCATACATGTCATACCATTACTGCTACAAGTTGGCAAAGGGTTCCTGGAGTGGTATTTACTAAAAGGAAAATTTTATTTTCTACACGTTTCTCACCTACATATATATTCACAATGTGCAGGTAAATATGGACAATAAGAAAAATGTTTGTTTTTTTGCATTTAGTGTTTAGTAAACATAAGCTTATCTGTCGACTTGAACAATTCGTAATGTAATTTATGATGAATTAATGAATGAAAAAGTGTTTTTTTTTTCTAAATTAATCTCACTTTAATTTAAGAAAGCAATTTCCATAGTTGAGGCCAAAATTAAATTGCCAGCACACTCATTTTGTGTTAACTTTTACTTTCATTAATTCAACATCTGGACTGAATGGATCACCAAAAGCTTCCAAGGACAGAAGTATTTGCATAAAAATGAAGCCTAATGAAAACCTTTCATTCCCAGTGAAACACTGGAGACCTCTAAAATCAAAGAAACTTTAAATATTCAATAAATAAACAAAAACACACATGCCATTTTAAATGGCCGGGGATTGATCTGTTTTATTCCTGTCCATTATTTGCATCATCCTCCTTCGTGTAAGTAGCAGCCACAAACGACTATGATTTAAAATCAAGCCATTTGAACTGTTGTTTCGTTCCCTTAAAGTGATCTCTGGTGGATTCTGAGCTTTGCTTCAGCTCACAACAAGCCATTGACAGGTCCTGTGGGACAAAACTGGAGGAGCTGTGTGCTATTTGGTGGTCTCAACTCTAAATCATCTCCAGGGCATCAGTACATGCCTTTTCATTCTCCTCTTCATCCTCCTCCTTCTTCTCCTCCTCCTACTGCTGCCGTCGGTACACACACTCCTGCTCTTCACTTCTACAAACATGGACACACACAGCACTCAGACTCTACCCTGCATTTACAGCACAGCACTGGAATCACCTTGGGACCAGGTGATGGATAACAACGTGGTACATTCAGGGCACAGTGCAGAGGAAACCCAAGATCCACAGAAACCAACCCTGGGATAAACGATATTGTCATTTCAGATGCATGTTCAGAACACAGAATACAGTATACTACTTTTTTTTCAAGGCACTGGTTCTATGCGCCTACATTTAGATTGTTCTGTTACAAATTCTTGATCTTTGTTTTAGTGTGTTTAACCAACAAGAACACGCGTGATCTGCTATTTGGAATTAGGTTGTAGATTTGTCATGAATAAGTAAAAGAATTGAACACATCCTAATCCTAAACGCATTTGCTTTATCTGTTTGAAGCCCAGTAGTTAAATCAAAACCTGGACTAGCAGGTTCTATGTTACTCAAAACATCAGTACAAGTCACTGCAACATGAACTTCCTAAGACAACGCTTCTGTATGAGATTAAAACACAATTTGTATCCAGTCCTCTGTCAAATGCAGACTAAAGTGTCCTTTTTATAGATGTCCATAGCATTGGTGTTCTCAATGTTAAAATACAAAAACTCTACGTCTAAATCTAAAAGTTTTAATACAAATGCACACACACACATACACAGAACATTTTGTGAGTCCAGGTGTCAGCTGACTAATCAATGGAAGACTTCCTGCAGTAACGAGTGGTGAGAGGATCATATTAACACTGCTATTGATTTTGTGCGGAGGCGGACTTCATGATGGTTAAATTACACTATACATAATGAATAGACTTCTAAATACACGCTGGCATTGTCTCTGTCACACTGACACACGTGCACACTCGCTCGCCTGTCAAACACCAGTGTCGAGGATGATCCATCTGTCCAAACACAGGGGAGTGTGAGATTGGGGTCACACCACAGTGCTGATAGATGCTACTCTCTCACTCTGGCTTTCTAGGTCTCTCTCCCGCTCACTCTCCTTGCCTGAATGCAAGTGACTGATTTTTCCGCCTGTTTATCTTCCTGTCCATCAGACTGCTTCTTGCCAGTCTTTGTTTGTTGTTCTGCTTCTCTGTCTGCCAACTGGTATCTGTGATTCTGGTGACTTGTTTTCTGCCCAGAACACAAACAAACAGGAACCACGGAGGTATTTTCCTGGACTGCCTTTCTCTGGGTTTGTAAATGAGAGCCGACTGCTTTTCTCTGTGTGTGCTTTTACCAAAAGTATTGATTAGCTGGCAGGTGGTTAAAAACAAACAAACAAAAAGAAACAGAGTAACCAACCATGTTTCAGTCTTGCACACTGGATGACAAGTCATCCGACAAAATAACGAAATAGGTGACAGAGAAACTGATGAGGCATCTAAAGGAATAAATGACTGCTGCAGAAAGCACGGCGTGATTGACAGACCCAGAACCAGCTGACTGACCTTTTTTTTCCCTTTTGGTCTTAATGAGTTTTTTCTGACCTGACATCTGTCGGATTTTTAAAAAACTCGTATTGTTTCTGTCCCCAGAGGTTTTATCCTGTTCAGTGGCCACCTCCCCCTGACCTTTTCTCTTACTGTTTATGGACTCAGTCACCCTCGGTTCACTGCATGCCTCGTGGACTCGGCAGAGGATGAAAAAGAGAATGACAGAGCGTTGATATCTCCATCAAGAGCTCCTTGCTGCACAGCGGGGCCCTTTTCCATCCATGACCTCCCCAAGATCAGAGAGCAGATTAAGTCTGTGTGAAGAAAATGTTCATGTCTATTCAATAGGAGCCTGAAAGGCAAACTCAGAAAAGTTGGCCTTGTTTGTTCCCCAACCTTATCTGTGCTGCACAGGGACGGCTTTAGAAGTGCAATCAAATGTGCACATGTGCTGCCTGTCTACTTCACACACTCCCTTAGTTCTGTCTCCAGCCCAGAACCAAATCATTTAAACTCTTGTCTACATTTTCTACCAAAATCTGTCTGTCGGTGTAGAGTCTCATATTCGTTGAGTTCCTTATACCAAACATTAGAAGTGATGCTACACACTACACATCAGCCAGCTTCCGATTTGGGTATAATAACAAGAAAAAGCCAGAGGTGAGGGAGTGTGGAGTTTGCTGACCACAAACAAATAGCAGGTACTACAAACAAACAGAGACACATAAGCTGCGACTATAGTCCTTCATGTAGGACACATAACTGAACTGTAAAACTGCCCTCAATTTGTGTGAGGCAAATCATTCACACAGTCTGGCTCAATCAGGAAATATTATAATGTTTATTAAATTGAAAAATGACAGGAAATTATGCTTTTCTGTCCGACTGCCAAAGCTATGTTTTTTTTTAATACAATGCACAGACAGATTCACAGTCAGTGGTCAAGTTTTCCATTTATCGGCGGCTACTGACAACAACTGTAGCGGATCGCTCTGCAAATGTTAGGCCCACAGGATACATGACCACTGCAGCTTTAGTTATAATAGAAAAAGGATTTTTTTTCTTTTTTTTAATAAAAACTTATGAACCATGAAAAAACTCATTTTCAGATTTACTGACACACTGCACAAGTCACACCCTTTAATGAGAAAATGCATTTTTCACAGTTTATGTTTAGCTACTTTTTTCTTCTGCATATTAGAAAGCAAAGAAGGATCAAAGGACCAGGTAAAATGACAAAGCAAAGCAGCGAAAAACAAACACACAAACAAATATGCCTCTAAGTTTGGTAAGATGCAGGAATGACATATATACTTCAACTAAATTTATGTTTGTTTTGAATTATTTAACTTCTGTTGTTTTTATCCACTGACTTGAGGTGGAATTAATGTTGACCAAACATTAGACTTGTTCCCTTCTGCTCAGAGTGTTCTGATAATCAGATTGTGTATTGTTAGTGGGTTGTTAAGATTTCTGATCTGCAACAAGTGTGCGAGGAAACACAGATTGTAAGGAGGAGAAACAGGACAGACTGGCTCTGGTTGTTTGCCAAAACACTGCACATCCTGAACTCATTTCAACTTAGTTCTCACTAACTTCTCTTAAAACTTTTTACATTAGGAAGCCTCAGGGTCAATTTAAGATAATATCACCCTTCTCTGCTCCTGAGTAATGGCTGTATATTTTCCTTTATGTTTTTTCCTTCTCCCTATTTTCTGCACTAGCTGAAAACCACATTGAATCTCCAACTGTGTAGCTACTGTGTCCATCTTAAATGTATAGTCCTTCGCACATTTGCAGAAACTGCACTACAGCAGAAGGACGAACACACTCCACAGCCTCTCTCTAGTGTCTCCCTCAAAAACACACCCAGCAATTTCACCCACGTCCCACCCAAACTCTGAGAAATACCCTGAATCCAGCTGTTATTGTTGCTCTCTTTGCTTATTCTCTTGCAGTCGTGCTGATGCCTTTCCATCAGGCTGGCTTCATGCTGTACAGGCAGCATTCACAACAGAACTGCAGAAGAGACACAGCTTCGACAAAGTACTGTGTGGGGCAGAAAAGAAGTGACAACAACCCAGAGGAGAGAGAAACATCTGCATGTAAACCACTCGCACACCGCCAGACAGCAATTACCAGCATGACCTGGCAAAGTCTCCAATGCTTTATGGTTGCTGGAGGAAGTTCAAAATGACCTGCAACTTTGAACTATTACTGACACTGTGAATACAGAGCAGGGCTTCAAGACTGCAATAGTCTGAATTCTCTGAATACAGAGCAGGGCTTCAAGACTGCTCACGTCTAAATTTAGGTCAAGGTAGGACAGTGTCACAACTTGCAGCCTTTACAGGCCCCTATATAATTACAGAGAATTAATCATGTCTCGGATTTCCACGGCTGGCTTCCTCTCAACGGCACAAAAATAGCAGATACAGTGAGCATAATTTTGTTCAGCAAGGAATCGTTTTCTCTTAAAAGGTGCACTCTGGCATTTTTACTTTTATGCATGTATTGCAAATGTAAGAAGAAAGTCTATCAAATGTGAGTTTCAAAAATATTAATATTTTTGTTAATATCATGAATGAAAACTGTGCAGGAAAAAATATATGTACATACAACATGTCAGAGAGGCTTTGAAAAGGTTAGTATTATGAGTCACAGTATTCCTTGGCTCTGCTGACCGGCTGCATACTTAACAATGTAATATGTTTCTTAGTCATTTTTATACATTTAAGTAACATTTTCCTAGTTGTATCAAAAAAAGTAACCTTAGCCAGGTTGTGGCAGAAGTTAGCTTTAAAACATTTCCTTGCAGGTCAACAAAGTGAGAAGAGAAAATATTTATTTTAAATATTTACTTTTACATGAATCTAAAAGTGATACCTTTGCTGTCTAACACAGCAGTAGTCTAAATACTTCTATGCTAAATCTCTACATTAGTCATGGATGTGCTTTGGAAATGACATAATGAAGAATAAACCAATCACTGTGACACTGCTGATTCAATTTAGACCTCCAGTGTGTTGTTATTACAACAGCTGATTTGCATATGAGGATCATTTGTACATAACCAACAGCCTGACTGCAGGGTGCATTTGTTTCAACAGGATCGTACTGTAATTTGTAGTTGTGATAATGCACTGCCGTTCCATTATGACAACATTTGCATTGGTAACTTCTATAATTGAATAGAGTCCACAGAAGGCATGGGCACAAATGCATCTATTATTCACACAAATTGTTTAAAGTTTAATTCCTGCAAGTCCACGTACACTCTGCTAAGAAAAAAAACATCCTTGGATCTGGACAGCACACATACACTGCCTTTCAATGTCAATTAGCCTTTTTCAGAAAGCTGTCTTTGTATAAAAACACGGTTGGCTTGTGCAAAAATCTTGTGGCTGACCCAGACACTGATCGGTAACTGAGAGTGCAGCTCCAACATAAAACTCTCACCCTCAGGCTTCTGTCAGGGCTGTTCTCACTGTCAAGGAGGCCCATGTTCACAGGCAGCAACAACCTAGAAGGATTAAAGTAGCTTAAAGCTCAGATAGAAACCCAAGAGACAATATGATGCTGTCCCCCCCCAAAAAAAGTACAACAGACAGACACTGTACATCTCTGACAGGAAACTCTACAACCAAACACTGGGAATCATGGTCATCGAAACTTTCTTACTACTTCACTAAAGGAAATTTGAGATGTATTAGGATTAGCACATTCAAGATTAATGGGTTAACTTCAATTATTATTTGTGACAGAAGGAATATCCAGTACGTCTACAGTCCATCCTTTTGTCTTGGCTGTAATACACAATCATTACACATAATTATTTACATCGACTGCTGAAAATGTTTTTCGTTTCACCAGAGTGCCTCAGTCTTAAAATATCAACTCATCTCCCAGCATGCTTTAGTGGAGGCTTCAACATCAGATGTCTGACTTGCATCCAAATTGCGAGGGACTGTGGACTGATTAATAGGACAAGGGCTTCAGCTTAGCTTAGAAACATACAAATTACATACAATTTTAAAAACATGATTTAAAAATAATTACAAATGTTGATTAATCACGAATAATGGTAAATAAATCACGATTAATCACTAGCGAGTCTAGTGATCTCCAGTCTTCAAAGCCTTTGTTCTCCTGTGTCGTATTAACGACCCGTGGACAGGAAAGCAACAGTGCTGTCTGACTCTCTGATCAAACAAGAAGATAGTCCAAGATTTGAAGCAACAATGAGTCACACAGGTGAAACACAAACATTAAACTGGCGACCACATACACACATCCACCGGGGGATGCAGTGATAAGGGACATAAAGCTTGGCACTGAGGAATGGTGACATTTTTAAAGCTTTAATTACATGCTTGGCTACCAGGTTGTGACTGTCTCACTGGGAGCAAAATTACACTATCACTGTCTACAGCTGTGCAAAGACACGAGGCTAACACTGACACGAACACACCTGCCTCCTGCACCTCTGAGCCAGTGGCAGCACAGTTAAAGCAAATACTGCTCTGATAATAGCGGTGATAACTACCACCTATGGAAGACACGCTCTATACTTATAAAAGTGGCAGGATGTGCCTCAGAAGGGAATTTAATACTGACTTAATGCTAACCAGGCTGGATGTAAAGAGAAAATTACAGTCACCCAGGGTTAAAATTCTTTCCACTGCGCTGATATTGTGAAATCAGTAAGTGGGATTTTTTTTTTTTACTCCTGCACTGCACAGTCTCCAAATGACTAATATTGTAATCAATCACATCAGCTTTAGCTGTGACAGAATTTGATGGGGAATGATGGATGGAACCTCCTACAGATGGATTCCACTGCAGGAGAGTTCTCGCTTCTCTGCTGCTCACATCCAGAGACTTCAGCTGTGCACTGTGTTCTGTTGGATCCTCTTACAGCAGAGGTTGGAAACTGGAAATGTACATACACTCAGACGCCCAACTTTGGCATACATTTGAATGTATTATTTCAGGTTTTACTTCCCCTGAACATACTCTGCAATTTTGTTCTTACTACGTCTGTGAATTGGTGGGTTGGGGATCACAGATGATAAAGAAGTCGGTGGTTGTGTTGATGAAGAATTATAGGTTGGCAGTAAAGAACAAGAAATTAACTGCAATATTTTTTTACTTTCATATCATAGCATTAACATTTGTCCTTATCCAAGTGCACTTTGGCAAGTCGCTATATATAAGCTATAAATAATAAAATAGAATTGTTTCAGTACTGTTTTACAAAACGTTAGTTAGTTAGTTAGTTAGTTAGTTAGTTAGTTGGATAGGCTATAAATCTGTAATACAAACACAAAGCTTAACATAGTAAAACATTAGTTTTGAAGCAAACTTAGAGTCACTCACCTGCAATTGACACCAGTCCTGACAATCAATTAAGTGAAATGAAACTGGAAAGATCTTCTGTAGTGTACTTGTCACAGCCTGGGCACAATGTTAGCGGAGCGCTGAGCACTCTAAGCTGGTCAGACTTCAAATCAAAAAGTGTAGGCAGGCAGCAAATGTCTTTGTGAGTGACAGTTTTCTCCACTATTTTTACATCTGTTTTTGCATTTGTTTTTTAAAGTGAAAGAGGTTCCAAACTCAATGTCATCTTGTTATGACAACGTGAAACGCAAAAGAGAAGTGTGTCACTGAAGAAGGGCGGCAGGGAGCAGGGAGTGGACCGTTATTCCACCACAATCAATCTTCCTATGTTTCCAGCAATCAGCCTGACAACAACCAGCACTTTGTAATTATATGACAACAACAACAACAAAAATGCACATTTTGGTAGAAACACAATAAACACACACACAGACACACACTTTAGCACGTATCTATAGGATCTACAGACGGGGAGGGATTTGTGCAGAAGCCGCCGTGAGATGACTCGTCTTACTGTATCTGAAGAACTGTGGCAGGAGGGATAATAAATTAGACCCTGGGTCCACTGGAACCAATTAATTATGTGGGCGTGTGTGTGTGTGTGTGTGTGTGTGTGTGTGTTTCTGGCCTTTGTAACTTTCCCATTAATAGCAAAGGCAGGCACAATAACAGAAAGTTATCACAGTGATGAAGAAGAAAGATGAGAATAGACATGGGCAAGTGTTGTTAACAGAGCAGGGACAGAACAGAAGTGGTGTGTGTGTGTGTGTGTGTGTGTGTGTGTGTTTGAGACAGAGAGGGACACAGAGAGAGAGAGTGAGGGAGAGAGAGACAGACAGGGAATGAACATGTGTATCTTTGTCTCCCTGAACATGTCACCCAAGGGTAAAGTGGAACAACAAAGTAGCAGAGTTGGACAAGAAGCCGGCAGGCATCCGATGTAATCGTGTCTCTGCTAGACCAAGCAAACAGATGTGTACCTAAGTCCCTCTGTCTCTCCTCTCCACCATGTCTGTCTCCCTCTGCTCCTCGGTGTTGCGCGTGCTGCTGCGGTGTCTGAAGCCTCCTGTTTCACCAGGAGCTGAATGGACTAGTCCACTCTGACAGGTAACCTCTTGAAAATAAGGACACTGGAGACTTGCAGCTCACATTGAGAACCAACCAGCGCTCCTTAGCCCCGGGGCAGTCTGTGTCTCTGAATGTATTAAGCCCAAGTTAAGGCAAACACCTCTGTCTAACTAAGGTACATACAACTTCAGCACGCATCCTCATCGGTTACAAGAAACGACTTTATCTGATGTCTGATGTTGTGAGCTGCAGCTCATTAAGCAGCCGTGTTTCAGAAGTGTTGGTTTTTACAACTGTGGCAAACACACACACAAGTACAGGAACACTAAAGGAGTGAGACACCAGTAATATCTGGGGTTTATTAAAAAATATTTTGCCAAGAGTAAACTTTTTTTTTTACTCTTCTCGATGCAAGTATACTGGCATGACTGTTAGTCCTCGGAGACTTATTAAAATTAAATTAAAAAAAAAACTTGGCCACTTCCCACGAGGTCATGTGAGGGAGGCTCATATTAAAATGTCTATTTAATAAGCTTATTTACGCCCGGTGACGATGGGTGTGAGTAAATCAAATTATTTGAGCTGTGTCTTTGAAATTCCAACATTAAAGAGACTAACTTTTAACATAAGGGCTCAGTGATTAGAATTCTACTGGGAGGCAGTAATTGCATTTCTGTCACTGTGATCCAGTGTATCCCCCCCCACAAGAGAGAGTGGGCTGTTTGTGAAGATGCACAACAAACCCATACACGTCTCGCAGCACAATCTCAGAGGGGGAAAACTGCATGAGCAAAAAAGACAGGGGGACCGGATTTTTGATAGATGGGAAGATGCTCATCACGGCATGTCTGCAACATGTCTGTTCCATGTGTTACCATCGGGAATCAGAGCCAAGCTGGGATTTATGTCCAAAAAACCAGTGGCAAAAACAAAGCTCCACCATTGGTCTCAGTCCTTTGATTAAAGAGACCCAATATGGTCTATAATAGTGGATTACTTTAAGGTTATTTTTAGTCAACAAAGATTTAGTTGATGTATGTTTCATTTAAAAAAAAAAACATTTCATGTTTACAGTATTTACTACATTTTAATTACAAATAAATATTAAGGATAAGTATTTATAGGAAACTATGATTTAGTCATTAAATTACGTTGCATTGCATTAAATTACATTAGATCAAATTAGATTAGATATCATTCCATTGCATTGGATTATTAGATTATTAGACACCTAATAAAAAACAAAACTGTAGACCTTATCTTTGAGGGACAGTGTCAAAAATTCAAATTAGATTTAAATTCATGTTAATTAATGCAGCTTTGTTTTTGTGTATGGTTAAAGCAGATTAAGACCACCAGTCACTGTCATCACCTCGTCCACATCAATGCATGCCCTTTTCAACACGCTTGAATCCGTGGGTTTTAATAGTAAAATTGTCCTTCACCGTGTGCTCATTAACTACTGTGACAAAGCCTTTTGTGTGATTCTCTCTGTATGAATGCCAGTATGAAGGTCATGGGAAGCAAATCAGAGCAGGTGCTGACAATGTGCCATTAGGGTTAGCTCTGACCAGGAAACAGACAGGTAACGCACATGTTAGTCCACCGGGGGTGATCTTTCACTCCAGTAGAGGTGATGCATGCTCCACACTGTCACTCTTCATAACAAAAAAGTGAGAAATCTGAGGCGTGAGCAGAGTTTCTCTGGGTGTTTTATTGATGTTGATGTTGCCCTCTGCACGTCACGCTGCACTCCTACTAATCAGGTCTCACTGTAATGTTTCCACACTGTCACTGGGTGATCAATGACACTCTGCCCTCCATCAAAAGCTTGAAACTCCAAATGGCAAAGCCTGAACTGCACACTTAATCCACTCCAGTGGTGTACTGCTAAATCATCAACATGCCCCACCATCAGGTAGACAGAGGGGCAAGGAGAATACAAAACAGGAAACAGGCAGGTTGGGAGTGCACAAAGCCACACACATACTCACACACACAGCGTATTGAGCAGATCAGGTATCGGATAAAAACAACACATTTGCATTACTGTAAATAGAGTCTAAGCAAATTGTCGGTTCCTGCATTTTTGTGTAATAAAAGATGTTGTCTGTATAAAAGACAAAGTGCAGCACAGAAATGCCAGAATAGATTTTGTACTGAATACTTTGGTCAGGTCTATATTTTCATTTTGTCAGAAAATAAGAAACTGCAACAATTACAGTAAATGAAAAAATCTGGAAGTGTAGAAGACGTTAAGGGGAAACGACGGAGGGAACATCAAAGTCAGTAAAAGACGCCTTGGGGGCACTGTGCATATCTGGAGCAATTTTTGTACTTAAAATATTTGTTGAGTGTTTTTTTTTTTCTTATCTACACCAAATTGAAGGAATTACAAAGAGACAGATCAACAGACCCTGAAGGCACGGAGACTAAAAATCATTACTGAGGAGCAGGGGGACGTACATTTATTGCAGCAAGTTTGGCTGCTGAGGAGAGAAATAGGAAAATAGAAAATAATATAACTTTGATAGATTGCAAAAAAGATGTTTTATCAACTCTCCAAAAGTCTGATTGAATAAAAACATCTTTGTTGTGATCGGTATTTCATCTGCATTGATTGATTAATTCTAGTTAACAATTTTAGACCAACTTCATTCCAACCCATTACCCCTTCTTTTATAAATTTGGGGTCAACAGACCTTGTTTACATAATTGTATCATGAAAAGTAAAAATGAATGTTCTTTTATTGTATTTTTCTGTATTTTTCCATTCACCATAACCTCAAAGAAGCTATTGGAAATTGAAATGCAAAGTTATGAATAAAGGTTTGAGGCAAAGCTGAGAAATTACATCTTTCTTTTTTTTCTTTTTCTTTTTTGTGTCATTCGGCAGTGCAGTAAAAATTCCCATGGTTTGTGAAAAAGTCCCCACCAAACATGTTCATACCACACCAGTCAGCAGCTGCGAAAATGTTCTGAAGTTTACAGAAGCCTTAAATCTGGTATCTGTGGCAAAATTCCCTGGCTGGCACGCCGGCAGTGTTGTGTGTTACATTCAACCAGAAATGATTGGTTTGCCAGTGGAGAAGCGAGGGAGCATCCAAATAGGTTGTCCACAGAAACGAAGCTGGGCACAGGATGAGAGCATGGATTAGAGTGGAAAAAAGGAAGTGATTGACAGCGCGGACATGCACCGATTACCACCGTGGAATGGTTCATTTCTGTCTCTGCCGTGGAGACCGGGGTTCAGCCGTCAGTTTAAATGTGTACAATTACCAGAATACTATATTAACAATTTAAACTGTTTAAAAAAAAGTTAAGCAATTTTTCTACAACAGTTTTCATTGGTGCTAAATTCTAATTAGATGCCATGTAAAAGCTGTCCTGTGGCCAAAACTATTTCTTATGCAACAAATGCTTTAATTAGAAAGACTTTTATTCATTACACACAAACACACACAAACACCAACAACTACCGTCGTTCGGCTCGTATCATCAGTGGCTCAAAGCAACTTTGCAGCCTTTTAAGAATATTTATGAGAAAAAATGTGAACGTTTGAGTGTCACAATCAGACAGCTAATTGCTCTCCACATTCACTGACAACACAACTCAAGTTCCCCTAATTGGCCTAAATGAGCCGTGTAACAAACAGAAATTACTTTGATAGTGTGTCATCACTCCAAAACACGGAGAGAGAGAGAAAGATACAGAGAGAGAGACTGCTAATTCTGTCTGGAAACCTGCGTGATCGCAAACATTACCTGACAGAGTAAATGTAAGACATGTAAGACATGATGAAGAGAGTCCTTAACATATTTCCGTCTGACTGCTGCTATGAAGAATTATCAAATAGTCACGTCTACATTTTGCTGGGCGACCTGGGAATAGACTATAATTGTAATAAGAATGCATGTGTAAGCAAGTACACCGTAGGAGAGCAGGTGTGTGTGTGGGTGTGTGTGTGTGTTTAAATGAACTGACTTCAGGCTTTCATCTTGGCGTTTATAGTGTTAGTGAGGGGAAACTCCCAAGATTTGGGGGATAAAACTGAGGAGGTGCGGTCCAGATGAGTGACTCTCAGCCACTGTGCTGTGAGAAATTATTAGCTTTAGCGTGGAATTCCATCTAATGGATTTAGAGGTATTTCAGGTCTGCTCCCATTTTCCACATTCTACCTACTTGAGTTTGGGTTATCGAGCATAAGAGACAGAATGAAGAAGAGAGTTATTTAAGACAATTTCATGTTTGTCATTCTTCAATTCCTGAGAGTATAGCAGTGTTGTGTTCAACTAAACAGGCCCAGGTTCACATTGCACAAGTGCTGTGAATTGTTAAAATTAGAAAAACATTGTTTTTGATTAGATATACTTTCTGGGATATTTCTGTTTGGTGGTGCGCCATGGAGTATCCTATTGTACAATATTTGCCATGGCCCAAAAAAGTTCTAAAACACTGCACTGAAGAAACTTGATGAAGCAGAAGGTGACATGTACAGTAACATCTCTTCACAGAGATGGAGCGCCACACAGGACAGAAACACCAGCTAAAGAAACAAGCACACACACCGGCAAATCCTTTGTCTCCTGTACGTTTCCTACTGTTTTCTTTCTTTTAATGCGAGCATGCTGCTGCCACAGTGTCACCAAGTAGAATAAACAAAACCTACCAGATAAAATAAACACAAGCTGGCCCGGTATGTGTATCACAGCGACATGTCTAATTTAAGCTTTGGGCTAAACATGCAGTAGAATGCGATGGTGCCCCTCTGAACCATGTAGTTATGGTCTTTGATGGCTCAACATCAAAGCTGAATATCATCGCATATTAATTCTGATATGTTAATTCACGTTCTATCTTTAGAGCTGCCTTCATTTGCTGCAGAGGTGAAATAAAAATAATTCACTTGGCCTCACAATGCATCTTTATAGGCAAACACAACTCCGACATCACAGCCTCACAAGACGCTGAGCTCTTCAGATTTTGGCTGGATGACCTACATTTCCCCGAAACTGACTACACACGTAATACTTTGAAAACACCTTTGTGTGTCATTATCCCTCTAATCACAGGTTGTGGGCCTGATTAACACCCTCACACTGCTCTGAATCCCCGGGAGTCCCACAGGAGAATTCAGGGGGTATTAAATGTGTGGTCTCCACTCCCGTTGACAGAGCAGACCTGAGGTCCATCTGGGCCTGACTGTAGACCAAAAACAGATGTTCTTGTCGGTATTGCTATTGTTTGCATTGATGTTTATGAGCACAGTTGCTTCATTTTTGGCGTGTTTGTGAGCGCGCACGCCGCCATCGACGTTGAGAATCCAACGTTTACAGCCGCTCGTGATGTTTAACGGTTGAGGACAAATAAGAATTTTGCTGATAATTTTTCTTTTTCTTGTCTTGCCTCTAACTGTCTTAGGCTCCCCTAGCCCACACAAGTGATAAATGATGTGATGAAATTTTAAAAAATGTTTTAGAAAAAAAATGTGATCATCACCATGAGACTGCGTCATTTTCTTTCAAACCAAGGTGTTGTGCGAGTGCTTGGATTAAAAAAAAGGGAACTTTGAAAACATCCTCTCCGTTACTCGTTTCTTTGAGAAATGAATAAGAGGCAAGAATCATTATTTTCTGACCTTTCGGTATAATTAGCAGGCTAATTAGCAGTGAGAGTGTTCGTAAGCAGTACACTGGGGTTCTTTTATATACAATGTGATGATTCTGCTCTCTGTTGTGATTCAAACATTCAAGAGTACCTTCTGAGATTTTTCTATATACTGTCATACACAGGCTGCACAGTGTATATGGTGTGTGATTATTAAGTACAACTGGATAGCCATAAATCCTCACAGTTTAGCTGCATATTAGAAGTGATTAACACAGATCAGCTTATTTCCTGGTCCCCTCGTATAATTCTAATCCTCACCATGTTTCTACTTCACAAATAGCTAAAAGGGAGGATGCCTTTATTCTCTAGTGCCACTCCTGATCCAAGCCAGTTCAACTGTCCGGTAATATTAAAGCAACTTTTTTTTTTTTAATGTTCACAGCGATGAGTAAAATGCAGATGTATGCAGTCAGTGGATGAAGCCAAGTGAAAGGTGTGTGTGTGCTGGGAGTGATGTGCAGAGACTACAAAGCAATTTATGCTACAGCTGAACTCTCTGGTGAATGTGATTGGACGCATGCATATATCACTTTTTTTATGTATGTGTATATGTAGTGTGGCATTGGGATATGCTCAGGCGAACATATGCAATTGTACACATTCATGCATATGAATGAACACTTCTGTTGATGCCAAGGAGGACCTGTCCACCTGGAGGTCCGTGCATGAACGTGAGGTTTATTCGTGCAATGTGTATATAAAGAGAAATGTATTTATATTTTATTTCAAATTGGTTTTTTGTAATTCATTTTTTTGATTAATTTACGTCAGGTCTTCTATGTTGTGTTAGCCAATATTTTTAAGCAATAAATAGTTCCGGAACATACCTCCTGGACTTTAATGGTTTTATATTTCCAACAAGCTAAAACATTTTAACAGCTAAATGATTATATTAATGATTATATTAAAATAAAAGTATATTCCTGAGAACCATGCACTAAATCTTGCTTTCAACCCTGTTACTTTTTCAGGTTCATATTTTTTATTTCAAACCAACCTCAAAGAGCAAAGAGCAGGAGAAAGTTGTAATGTGAGCTGGACTAATACATACCCCGACACCTGCAACCAAACACGCGGCATGTGCTATTAGCTACATTTAACTGTTGTTCACACCTCATCACCATGATTTATCATGTATTTTACTTCAAATGAGAACAAGCCTTCAAAATATGGGCACCACTTAATGAATGGAATTCCTTGACATACTGTATATTAAATGTCTCTTAACTAGCTGACTGATCTACATTAACAGATCATTTAGGGGAAAAGGGAGTTACCACCATAATGGCTGCCTACATGGACGGAAAAGTGAAAGTTTTCTTTGATTTTCATTTCTTTTTAATTCAGTCTGACCTTCTGTTTTCCTTCTTACTAATTATGCCCTCTGGATTTTTAGGCACTTCGATTTATGGCTCTGCTCTTCAGACCCAGGGACTACAGCCATATATACAGTCTGTGGTAAGGACTTTTTAGCAATGCTTTGACATCGGATATGGAGGTATCACAACTGTCCACACCCATTCCTTCCCCCGTGGCGACTTCCCATGAATTCTTGAGGGCTCCAGGCCGCTCAGCTGTCTGAGGAGACTGAAACACGATGAAGTAGTGGCCCGTACATCTCACACTGACTCACTCTTCAAAAGGTAAAGAGAGGAGTAAAAAGACCTAAGAGGGAGAAGAGGTGAGAGAGTCATTTGAGTGTATATTACTGAAGAGAATGTGGTGGTGATAATGGGAAGAGTGGTAGAAGAAGGATGAACGAGGTGCAGGAAGGGACGAGGTGTAAAGGTTAGGAGATGAATGTGAACTACAGGGTGAAGGTTAAGGGAGGTGGGGGAGAGGTGTTAAAGATGAGAGGGTGTGATAGGAGATCAACAGGAGAGAGAAAAAAAGAAACTACATTTTAGTTTCAGTTATTTACAGCTTAAAACTACATTTCAAAGCAAAGCAAAAAAATCCAGCCAAATGTAACTGCAATTAGTTAAAAACCGCACAGATTACACCACGGAGCTCCAAATGTTCAAAAAGACTGGAATGTTGTTTTTTTATGTTTTGTAAGAGAGACAGAAAGAAACAAACAGAAAGCATGGGAAAAAGGAAAGAGAAAAACTGGAAAGAACGTCGCACGTGAAAAGTTGGATTTCCATAAATAACACGTTCCACATGCCATAAAAAAACACCCGTTCCTCACAGCTCCACAGTCCTGTCCAGTATGTCATGTGTCAGCCCCAAAGACGTAATTGAATCAGGACAGGAAAACAACAGGGCAGCAGTCGCAGGCTGAGGCTGACAACCACAGCTGGAAAAGCAACAGTTACCCTCTTTTAAACCAAAGGAAAGGAAACACTGGGGGCTGCAGGGCCCAGAGAGCTGACTCCACATGGCCTTTCACAGGAACCGCAGCTCCAGGTGCAACACAATGAGGAACTGTTTTCTCCGGACCCCATACAATGATCCCTCTTCTTTACCTCCTAATGTCCATTTATGTTTGCTTTTGTTTTATGTAAAAACATAATGAGTGGAGGATAATCATCCACGGTGGTGTGAAAGTGAGATAAAAATTCAAAAGGCATTTTCCAAAAGCACCTCAAACACAACAGATTTTACCAGATAGAAGTCAAAAAGTGTGTGTTGAGAGAGAGAGAGAGAGAGAGAGAGAGAGAGATTGTTGTGTGTTCAGTTTGCTCTTATTATCTGACTTCATCAAACAAACTCTTGGTAGTGAAAAGAGGAAATTGCCAGTAAATAAAACTTCTCTGTGACCTCAAACTTGAGAAAATGTGGAGATGAAGGTTAAATTTGGAAGCGGCGAGTAAATAAACATCAACAAACTAGGTGTAAATGAGACAAACAGGGGGGAGAAATGCCTTGGTTGTGTCTACAACTGAGCCAGACTGTTAATGTCTGCACTTTTTCTACTAGACGGGTCCCCTGGGCCGATCTATACAATTATACCATTCTCCTGAGGCTCGGAGGGTGGGTGTCTGCATTGTAAGCATGGGTCTGGAGGTGATAAAACAGCAGAAAGCACATAAATAATGACTTAATGATCTCCTCCACCCTTAGCTAGAGTGATGACGATGGAGTTTTTCAACACAGTAGAAATCCACATGTGGTCTCCAGGTGTGCTGAACTCCAGTTTTCCTACTTGTTAACCTGCAGATGCACCAAGACTTTAAACTGTTCACTTCTAAACAGAACACGTTTAGAGAAAACTTTCTATAAATTTCAATTAAAGCTAAATCAATACTACTGAACACACACGCAAATTACACATACAGTCTTTTATTTGTCAGGATAAAAGAAACTAAATCTACCATGGAAACTAAACTATTTTACCAACTGTTTATTTGAATGGAACTGCATTCAAATACAGCCCGTGAAAGATGTGGTGAGCATGCCCGCTACCGACACGTTCACGGCTATCGCTTCAAAACTCTACTGACTTCGATTAAAAGTAATGTAAATATATATTAATATAATTAAAATTAAATAACTTGATCTGCAATAATTCTGAAAGCCTAAAGAGGTTCTGCCCCCCTGTTTGGGAACCACTGCTTTTCAGCACCAAGATCGCTGGATTCTACTAAGTACACTTCTACTAAGTGTCTAAATTGTCAATAGGTATGAATGTGAATGGTCTTTCTATGTGGCCTCTGCATTGGGGTGGGAGTCGAGGGTGGCAGTGNNNTGGGGGTGGGGGGGGGGGGGGGGGGGGGGGGGGGGGGGGGGGGGGGGGGGTAGCATTAGAAGACGACAGCGAACAAAGTTTAATTTTCAGTGCATTCTGCTAAAGTGCACCAGCATTTCTCCAACTTTCTAACTGCTCCACTGCTGTTAAAACCTTCTTGACTATTTAGGTTTTCTGTGGCACAGCACAGCTGTCTCAGTTGGATGCTCGACTCTAATGTTGATTACTGTTTGGTGAGGATGTGGAAGTGTAAACAAAAAGAGACAGGAAAGCGGTAATTTTGACCGACACACTGCGTGGAACCAGATGCTGAATCAGGTGGAGCAGCCGAGTTAACGTCAAGTAAAGTGGCAGAAACACCAGCACGGTTTGGCTAATTGTTTCTTTGGGTTACGTTCTGTCACTGCTGCTTTATACAAAGCTGTGGATCATGTGACTGTATACTGTAATTAACATCATTTACCTTCATCGCGGTAATTGCACTTTACAGTAAAATGCTGCCTTTTTCTGTTACCCCCTCAATTATTATCGTAATTAGGCGAACGACTGGCAGTTTCTGGAAAGCACACATTCATTCGAGATTTCTTGGAGTGCTCACACAGTGGCAGAAGAAAAATGTTGGCTGTCGGTGTTTACAACCGCCTCAGCGAAAACTGATGAACCCTAAAAGTACAAGGAAGAGAGAAGTCTCTACAGGAGCGTGCACGTGTGCTTACATCTGCAATTACATTCAAAATAGCTCAGGAAAAAAAAACAGAGGCGAGAAGAAACATATTAGGAACGAGAAAACATTAATTATGATATACGAGGCTCAGTGAGTGGGTGCGGAGTTCCCTTCCTGACAGTGATTGCTTACTGTAGGATCTTGCGTGCACAGAGACCTGTCACTGCCTGCGGGGCTGCTTAAAACTGAAACTGTTCCAAGAAGCCATAAGCACTGTTTTCTCTTGTCCATTATCGCACAAACGCCGCCTCCAGCGTTGAAAACAAATGTTCTGTAAGTTATGCATCTTGACACTGCAGTTTGACCTTCCTCATCGGAAAGAGAGTGATAAAGGACAGATTATTCCCATCTGGGGATGAATAAAGTACTGTGCATTATTATGGTTTTCAACACAGAGTTGAGAGGAGGATTGGAATTGTTTTTTTTGAGGGGGAGGTTGTTTTTTTAAACGATCCCTTTTCTTCAAAACAATTCCTAATGGCTCGTAGATCTCCAGATACTTATTTTGTGTTTGTGTAACAAGAGCAAAGGCATTTAAAGGGAAAAGAAAATAATACGTTAACGACCTCTGCTCAAACATTTACCTCCTGAGTCCCAGGAACTTGATAATGTCTACTATCAGTTTTCTTTTATGTTGCACACCTCCTTTCTGTGTGCACTTCTAAGGTTAATAAAACAAAGACGTCCTCCCCTGAGGGAGAGAATCCCCTTTTGCCCTTAACTGATGCACAGTGGAAGGAGAACTTTTCCACTGTTGGAGCAGCACACAGGACAGAGTAGATCAGAATCCTATGGGGCTCTGGCTCCAGAGGGGCAAAGGTCTATTTTTAATGACAACAAGTGTCTTGCAAAAAAGGCGTGCTCATGTGGCGTCGAGTCCAGGGAAGATTCAGCCTTAAAGAAGTTTTTTTCTCTCATTCTAACTCACTCTAACTCAGTTTTCAGTGGTTTGAGTCCAAAACCACGGCACAGGTTTTACACAAGTGCCAACAGATAATTTCTTTTTTTTTAATTCCTTTTCCTAGTCCTCTGGTCAAATTGCGTGCATCTGTGCATCTGTGCACCCTTCATCTACAGCTGTACACTGAGTTATTTATAAGGTTGGGAGTAGAGGAGGCCGGGGTCAGGTTTAGGGTCATGTCTGGTCAAACTGAGGTCAGCCACCGGGAGTGGACTCGTCCATGAGAAAGTGAAACAAGATCTTTAACGTTCTTCTGTTCACAGTCACCCCACTGACCTCTGAAGGACACACACACACACACACACACACACAGAGCAGTTTTCCTCTCAAATTAGCGGTTGTATCCAAGGTTTTTTACCAGTGTGAACCAGCTAGAAAACAGCAACTGAGGATAATTAGAGTGTCTTTACTTAGCCTTTGTGAATCACGATGTCATATATGCCGCAGTCTTTGAATTCAGAAAAAAAAAAAAACAAAAACGTAGCAACGACATTGTTTAAGCCAAACTTTGTGTTTTCTTTTTAACTATTTAATGATTTAAATATTTTTCAAGCCCTTCCTGATCAGATTGAATCTCTGGGTCACTGAAGACAGACACTCTCTGTTCCTCCACTTACACACTACACTGCACTGTAGACCAGAGGACACCAACTATATTTGTTGGAGGGCCAGAAATGGGGGCCGGACATACAGATAAATAGATGAACTACATATGTAATAAAAATCCCATTTTTGCCTAACATTATTGTTTGTTTATTTTGGAATCCAGTCGCAGTGTGGATTGGACAGTTTGGTGGGCTGAATTTGGCCCGCGGGCTGCTAATTTGCTTAACTGTCGCCTCTGATTTAAAACTGTCCATTGTTGTAAACATTAAGATTTTAAGCTAATGTATTTGTAATTTACCTGTAAAAGGATGGAAGATAAATGTGGGTCAAAAAGAGGTTTTTTAACTAGTGTAACATTTGAGGGAAAGTGATTATAGTTGTTTTAAAGACATTTTAAAAGAAAAGAAGAAAAGATTGAGTAACTGATGTGAGAAGAGCTTCACGTCTGAACGCAATCTGTTGACACAAGTTCCTTTTCATTCTTCATTTTGGAGGATTTCTTTTCTTTTTTGTCTCTTTCTTTTCCTCTGTGTAAGAAGCTACCAGGCATAATACTTAACACTGTTAAGACAACACCTCTCAGCACACCATTACGACTTGTACGGCATGCTTCTAGGTGCAAAGAGTTTTTCTTTTTATTTGCATTTTAACTGCACAAGTGAGGAGGCAGTGTGTGTGTGTGTGTGTTGGTGGAGGAGGTGGGGCACGTCATCCCACAGAATCTTTAACTGTTCACTCTGGTCCCAACAGGGCAGTGCAGAGGAGGAAGCACAGGCTGCGAGTCAGCACAACTCCTGAACGTAACTTACTTCTCTGGGGAATTCAGTGGCACAATAGAGAAACAGCAGGAGGATAAAAAGAGTCTCTAGTTTCATGAGCCACATAATTAGATTACTGCGTTAGCTAACTGTATGGTTTTAGGTTGAAAAGACCGCATTATCTGAAGCAGCAACTGATACTGTTATCGCTGGAGTGCAGTACCTGGCTCTACTTGTAACACAGCTAACGTAGCATAACAGAATATGGCTCCGAATCAAACTCTCATCTCTGTACGGCGGCTGTTCGCCTCAAAACGCCTGTAACCTCCGTGCGCCGGGGTTGGGAAAACAAAAGTTTAGTCCACTTTGCACATTGTAAATGAACAGCCGTCATAATAAGTTACCCACGGCTGGCGAGCAGCCAGGTTTTCTCACTGAGCGCTCATTCTTCACGGTGGTTTATTTAAAGAAGGAAATGTTGTTCGCTAGGAAAAGTAAGTGGTTTGTTATTCACTCTTAGTGGTTTAGATGAGACCACACATCCTCTGAGTGCTTTCACCTTCAGAACTGAGGCGGCATTGTTTCTACGATTGGGGGGAGACGACACATTCACACTACTGCGCTGCACAGACCACTAAAGGCCACGATGCGTGCACTCGTGTCTGGAGTGTTTTGGACAATGAAGTCCGTGTGTGTTCGTGTATTTGTCAGTCCTCTTCCATTTAAAACCACATGACTTGTTTTCTTATTTCTGGCCTTTTACTGCTGCACTTCCCTTTAACTGAAGTTTATTTGGCTCTGAGCGAACAGTGCATCCTGTGGTCTCCCAGTGAAACACTGTGTAAATTCATGGTGCAGTTTTAACACTCAACACGACTAAAGGAATTTAGACCTTAATAAAGATATGTCAGCATGTAACAACCGACGCTGCATCTCCTCCGATGATGCTGCTGAATTTATTTATGTTATTCTGAAACATCCTTTACATTGATCACACGGCACAACATCCTCCAAAAACAAAATGAAGAAACCCTTCCACGGCGCTCAGATGAGTTTAGCAGCACGCTGCTCAGTCCATTACAGGCGGAAGTCTTGGTTTTTCAAATCTTACTGGAGCAAAAGTATAATAGAATTATCAGCTCAATTTATTCGCAGAATAAAAAGTAAAAGTACTTACTCTGCAGAAAAGGGTTCCCGTCAGTGATTTATTATTATTCATGAGATTAGTAGAAGGCTTCCACTGACGCAACAATGCACAAGGTGCATTTTACAGTGGCTGGCTAAGAGCTAGCTGGCTTATCTGTTCCTAAATCTATGGGTTCCCACCCTAGGGGTCGGTTACCTGACAAAGGGTCAGGAGATACTAAGGAGAAAATACTTTTTTATGTCGTCATTGCTTGTGCTTTTCTGCACATAAATGTAATAATAAGATGTTTTTTTTAGGTTGGAACTAACGACAGCTGTAAATGAATACTATTAAAAAAATCATCCTGTATTTAAATGTGTCTTAAGGGCATTTAATTCAGATTAGGAAGCATAACTGGGCATAAGTACAGTAATTGAATATATGTATTGGGTTACTCTATCTGCAATTCTAGCTAGTACGTCAAATTGAAAGAGTATAAGTGAGGACGACAGGTCCTTTAGCTTCATTTTCTCTTCCTTCTCTCTCATATCTCACGTTCCCCTCTGTATCACCCTCCCAGCTTCGCTTCATCTTTCCTCCTCTTGTTCCTGCACCTGCTTTTTCTTTTTACCAGCTTTGTCCTGCCACCGTCCCTGTCCTCTCCTCTAATGGGACCCCTCACGCTGACAGATGAATTCAGCAGACAGATGCATCAGCAGATCTGCCGTCCTTGGAGAGAAGCTCCTCCTTGTATATATTTAACAATACCTTCTCAAAGCCTCTTCAGCCGGCCTGTCTGCTCCCCG
>NC_024309.1:4893412-4902056 GCF_000523025.1 Cynoglossus semilaevis | reverse complement strand
ATTTTTTTTTCCATTCAAAAGTCATATGCTTCCACTCGGAGAAACTTACATTCTTTATCCTTTAACCTCTATCTTCACTGCACGCCTGCTTTATCTCTCAGCTAATCTCCTTTTTGTATCTCCATTCTGTTCCTACTTTTCTTCTCAGGCAGATCTACAAGTAGTGGACTGTGTTATCTATCAGATCGTATCACAAACCGCATATTGGGAGAAGAAAATAAAAAGTATATTAATATGGTACACAGCGAAATTTAGTTTTCTCATTCATGTGGATGGCAGCGTCCTGCTGCAAGTCTCTTTACGGATATGGCTCCAATCAAGCGTTTGTTTTGGTTTTAAAGTTTTGATTTGCTGAAAACATTTAAAGGATTTCCTCTATTTATATCCACTTACTGCTTAAATTACTGCCTCTATGGTTATTTGCAGTGTGGGGGATATAGTTCCAAACTGATAGTTCCAAACATATCACATCAAAAGGTTTTTTTTTTATTGTGCAATGATACGCTTGGTGAAGATAAGACACAGCCATGCATGTCTCCTGCAGGATTAAAACTCCAACCAATGAAAGCCTAAGCTCCATTACCTCTTTCTGATGATACCAAAAAAACACATGGCAAACAAAACGTCCCATGACACTTCAATAAATAAATAACGTCGAACGCACACACGGGCTGTGACAATAGTGAAGATTGTCAAAATCTCATGGTAGGCAGCCCAGTTTTACTCGCACCACCAGGGCACAGGCTGGAGCCTGAAAGAAGACGCTTCCATAAAGGAGAAATATACGAGCTGAGCAGTGCTATCAAATGATCCTCTCATTCATGCTTCACAGTCATTCATCTCCCGGAGAAATACAGCTGGGTGACAGCCCGGAGACAAAAAAAAGTGTGGGAGAGAGTGTGTGTGTGTGTCCCGTGTGTTTGGTCACAACTCATGACTCATTTCACCCTTCAAATGGCCCTGTGACACTCAATCAGTCAATAAACAAAGACTAGCGAAGCCTCTTCACTCCTTTATGCTCCATCTCTTAATTTAAGATCCTCTTCACCTCCTTCTCCCCTCACTCATGACACGCTCCCTCTCCCTAATCTCCTTCTCCCTCGTCTTCTTCTGAGGTTGCCTCCCACCGAGGCACAACAATCTCTGAAACTTTGAAATAATTGCCTCTCCTGTTGTCACAGAAGTTTGGGGCCAATCTCTGTTTAACCTTTCATGTATCCTCCTGGCTGCAGCCCCAGTGAGGAAGAGGCTTTAGGGATTATTTAATTGTGACCCAAATAGAGTCTGTCTTCTGCTTGTGCGCCCACATGGTGGGTAAAAGACAGATTCCCCAGCGGATTTGAGGTAAGAGTCGGTAAAGGGACGGCAGTAGAATAACTCGTAGCAGCGCACTTGGATGGAAAGACACAAATCTAGATGTTTAACTCCAGCCACAGACATTCATTCTTGGAGCCAAGCAGCAGAAATAATGGTGCACCCAGGATCACATATCGCCTGCCTGAGCTTCCCCTCCACTCTGTGAGCTCAAATTATTTCCTACACCTGCCTCTGTGCTGTTTCTGCTGTTTAGCATGCAGTGTGAAATTACCACAGCTTCCACTGCCTGTTTTACAAGGAAGTGAGAAGTGGTGCGGCTGTGTCTTTGTGTGTTTTGTGCACCGGCATACACACAAACTTTTTTCACCTCTACAATAATCATTTGTATTTTGTGTTCCTGCTGTTCACACTGCTCACATCCAGCCGTATTTAAGTTTGCAGTGGTGTTTTTTAAATAACAGATAATAAAGGGACAGTTTGTGTGCACATGTTAATGTCATAGCCTCTCTATGTCTCTATGGCAGCAACATAGGCATTGTCCAGATTGGAAAAGGATTGGAAAGGATGATAAACAAACGCTTCCTCCCTGATGCCCCACTTCCTGCCGATCTCTATAGCAACCTGTTGCCATTCTGGCCTTTAAAGAGCACAAGTAGCATGGAAGATAAACTTTTATCTTGCCAGCGTTTTCTTCTTCTGTGTGAATGGTGGGCACTCAAGTCCCCTGCAGGAAACCATGAGGTAGTCATGGCAACCTCACAGCAGCTGGCTACATATGGAGAAGGTGTTGGAAAAGGAAATAACGAACATCACGCATTCTTCCTGACAATGTTCCCAACATGAGGACGGATCAAAAAACCCTGTACTACCTTGCCCACGAGCACAAAACTCAAAACGTTTAACGATGACTTCTGATCAGGGCCGGGCAGTTTTAAATTATTTAGAAATTGTACTCATTTTTACATCAAATTGTAATTATGTGACAGTAACAATTTCTAAGCAAATGCATCGCAGCTTTTGATAGAGCAGTTCATGTTGCAATGCACTTGTACTTATATTTTGAGCATGTTACTTGAGTAAAGCACAGTGTAATGAGTTCTCCTGGCTTGTGCTCACCTGCTCACCACTGGACTTTGGATTTAAATAAACTTTACTTACATTCTAAACACTGCGCATCATATTTTTGACAGAAATTGAGTGCCATGCTGTAATTTTTTCAGCACTGACTCTGACAACCGACAACACATTTTTATTCAAAGTTTTATAAGATGTAACTTTTCCTGTTTAACTTGCCAATCAATGCTTCTAGTGGGGAGTGCTTCTTTGCAGCTACTATCATCTTGGAATAACAAGTGACAGCAAAAACAAAGGCAGGAATGAAATAATGGCGAAGTGGTTGTGATGTATAAATAGCCCGTGGTAGTGAACGACACAGGGAAGTACAGCAAACAGCTTTAACTACTGTCTGAGTCCCGGAGTTTACTGAGCGTACAGGCAATAAATCATCCACTGAGGAGGATTTGTAAAAATCAGAGCTTCCGTGCATTTCACAGCCAATAAAAGTCACGTCTTTTGTGAGGCTGTGTGTACAAGCAAATGATCCCGAAGTGCCATCCTGCTGGTGTCAGATAAATAAGTAGCTAAAGGTCCTGAAAGAGCAAAGAGGGGCCAAGAGGGTAAAGGCTGTTTAGTTTACACGTGCATGACAATGCCTTTCACTTTCGCTCCCAACAGGGCTCGACCCCAAGAGGGATGCTGAATCACAAAGGTCGATGACAATGGGTTTGTCAGTCATTCGGTTTCCATGGCAACCACATAGCCCCGCCGGGGCCGCTTGGGTCATTTTCACGGTGGAGTTCTCTCGGCTGGGACTAATTGCTGTGTTTGTGCTGGTGTTCTGTGTCAGCGGGCGGGCAAAATCCCAACACAGAGAAAATATCAATCATGCTAATCATATGCTGCACCGCAATGTGTCGCATCTGGATCGGCTGCTCATGTCTAATATGAATCCACCGGACAGGATGTCAATATAAATGGTCTCCAGGGTCGGCGCTAACACTTCCATCAATTAATTAACCTGTCCATTATTTCATTAAGTACCTGCATCTATTTTTGCATCTTTAAAGAGTCAGCCAATGAATGAACACTGTAAAGTTGGACTTGTTTGATTTGTATTAAAAAAATAATCAAACAAAGAAACACATAGAAATCCAGATACACATCTGCGTTTCCAGGATCAGTAAGCAGCAAGATCTAAAAGATGAGGAGACGATACGAGCCACCATGTATCAGTGTTGTTTTTGCAGTTATTTTAGTTTTTATTCACTCTTCCATTATTTTAACTCTTCAAAGATTGCCGTTTAATGAAGTGATCAATGATTTGGAGAGCCACTGCACGTCTAATGATGCTTTTCTTCATGCAGCGTTTCTTTTAAACTTCATCCAAAGTACAAATGGCCTCTGTTGCCCAAAGGCATGGTTTCATCTTGATTCAACACTTTCGCTCCATCCCTCTCAGTGTCTTTGGTGCTTCTTTTTCATTTATTTTCCCTTCTTCTACTCCTGAGGGATTTTACCATCTAATAAAGGGCTGGACACAGTGGGTCTAAAGGGAGCGCATCAACCCGATGAAGGGAGTGTGGGGTTTTTTTTTGTCTTCTTCAAATCAGTAAACATATGTGTGAAGGGAGGAATTCTCTTCACTCATCACTCTTCACCTCTGTAGACAAACAATCAGTGAACCGAAGCCTTTCAATACGAAAACACAGCAGAACCAGAACAGCCACAGACCTCTGTTACTGCTATATCAACTAAATAAGAAAATCCAGTATTGTCTCTGCTTACTAGGGAAACACATTAGCATATTTTCTATTAAAGAACAGCACATGCTTCTGGGCTTCAAGTAAAAAACAACAACAATAATTTTAAAACAATTTCCATTTGAGTCTGAGCTGCATGGGAGTTAAGAGTCAGGGGCGAAACTCGCAACAATGATGCACATCAGTTAAAACTGCCATCGATCCAGCTTCCATTCACAGCATTAGCTCAAAAAGTTGCTTTCAATTTTCTGCCATTCATTTGTTTTCAGTCTTTTGAGTAAAAAACCTTTATTTGTGTCATTTGTGATGCAGCATAAATAAGTAAAAGGAAAAATTCTGCAGAGATTTTCCACATTGGAAAGGTTTAAGTGACGCTTGTGTTCAGATACTGTATAAATACTGTATATAGCTCTATATAAAGCATTCAAATATTCTGCACTGACTTTGCCATCAGGTTGAAAAACTCCAGAGACAGATCAAAAATAATAATAAAAAATATTATTATAAAAAAAGAATTCAGTGTTGTTTGTTCATTCGTGGCTGTCATAATCACAACTGAAGAATGGAAGAGTGAATGTTTCAGAGGCACACAGAAAAGTAGTTAGAAATGCATGGTTTTCACACTGAGTAAAAAAAATCATTATGGCACAGCAAATTTGAATTTACGCTGGAGTGAGCTCAGATAAATTTAAAGGAAAGGATTCAGAACATATTTTTCTCCTTTCTCTTAATCCACTCATGCACCTGCAGCAGGAGTGCTGGGGACCTGAGCTGCAGAATCAGTTCTGCTGATTTTAGTATAGATGAAAATGCATGAGCACAAGACAAAAAGAAAAAAGTATATATAGAGAGAGGGAGAAGGAGAGAGAACTTACATTAATTAAAGGTTTGATGAAAGCACAGTCAGGGACCTGGGAAAGGTTGCACTCTGTCAGCACCACCAAGTGGTCAAAGAAAAATTCTAAACTTCTCAAAGTGATATTTGCGTTCAGAGCTTCTAGATTTGGAGATAATAACTAGAATGTTGTTCTTAAAGATGGTGGGATTTTTACCAGTTCTGCAGCAATGTCTGTTTTCGATTATTTAAAAACGGTGACAAATGGTTGAAATATGACAAAGGACAAGAAAAGAGAGGGGAAAAAACACTGGATTCTTCTGACAGAAGATAATTGTCTTGTATTTAAATGAACAGCTTCAGAGGCATCTGATAACAAAAGCCCGTGCGCAGTCTATAATAAAAATATTTCTGGGGTCTTACCAGGTGAGGTGTCCAACAACTCCCGTTCATCTAGCAGAGAGTGGAGCTGCGCGTCCTGACCCGCTGGTAGGAGAGGTGAGGTGGATCACGAAATAAAGATGAGCCGCAGATGAAATATCCTCAGTTTGGCTCTTTGTCTCGTCAGAAAGAGTCGTCGGTTAAACTCCGTCTGTCTTCCTTCCTCCGTCTCTCTGCAGTGATTTCTCCGCTCGTCCCCTCCGCGGCTCTCTTCGGGCTATTTCTGCTCCACAGAGGAGCGCTCTGTGCCGGCGTCTCCTCAGCGCACGGTGTGTAATCGGACACCGCACTGTCGCGCTGCGTCACAGACAATGTGCCTCCGCTGTGTGGAGGTGGAGGGTACGAGTGCGCGAGGAAGCAGCCGCGCTGAAAAACACACATAGGCACAAAACTTCTCTTTCAGCGCGAACAGTCAGTTCTTCTGTGTGCACAGACGTGCCAAGAGGTGGAGGAAGGAAGGTGTAGTGTCCACCACTGTTGGCTGCTCTCAGTCACAGCTGCGCATCTCAGCAGCAGCAGGGTTTTTGGAACCCGAGGAGTGCGCCCCCACTTTGCGCGTCCACTCCAAACAGCGAGGAGACGTGGCAGCGGCGCACAGCTGTCCTGCAGGTGGAAAATGAGTCAGACAACAACAGCGGAGACAGTTTACGATATTTTGACATTTTCACCACTCTGTTATGATCTGTGGACTCAAAAAGTAACAAAACACTCATTTTACCCACCAGACTTTGAAACAGCGACGGTTTAATGTTGCGTTTGAAGACGTCCAGTCAGTTTAGCACACACCTGTAATACACAAACAAAATCACTTTAAACCCCCGCAGGTGTGTAGGCTGTGGCCAGGGGCACAGCTAGGGATTTTGAGACCCATGAAAATAATCTTTACTGGGCCCTAACACACACATTTTTAATTCTGTTTTACATAAAACTTATCATTTCAGAAAATTAACATATTATTTTGTGTCAGTATTATAATTTCATTGTGGGGCCCACTTAATCATGGGGCCCTAGAATACATGCCTGTAGCTTCTAAGCCACATGAGGCTCTTTAGCCACACTGCAATGTCCTCCAACAATGGACCAAAATTAGCCTGAATGTGTTTCATCAGACCAGTATTATAAGGAGATAGTATAATATTAGTACAGCTCTCAGTGAATTGCCTTTTCTTGGTAAAATGATTAAAAAAAAGACACCTGTTTTGTTGCTGGTTTCAGACCCCCCTGATATGGGAACAAACATCTTAATGAAGAAGAAACTGATTCCTGAGGGGCTTTTGGTCATCGTTATGGTAGGAGCTGCAGTGGAGATTCTAGAGAAATACCAACCAAAGTAAGAAGGAAAGGTTTTTTAAATGATATACTTTGATCTGCTGTGATTATTGGCTTCACAGACAGTGGAATCGTGTAAACACGGGATGTTGAGCTGGAGGTGACAGATGGAAGACGCTGAAACCTTTGACAGGAGTAACGTGATTTGAAAACACCAATCTGGCAGTTTAGTTATGCTAGCAGGGATACCTGCTACAACATGTGGTGAATAAAGTGAATATATTGCTGGGAGGATGGATTTCAATAGTAAAGGGGGAAGGGCGTTTGATGTAAGAGAGAAGAGGAGAGATGGAGGCCACTGTGCCGACCCCTGAAAAGGCCAGCTTAGAGGTTTTGGTAACAGTAAAACATTTCATAGCTCTGTATATACTGTATCTATACAGCAGTGGTTCCATTACTTTGTATTTAGTTCATGATATTGCACAAATCGTGTATGTATTCTTAAATACAACATAAAATAACACTCCATGTGCATGCTCTGGTCCATTTTCCAAGCACTAACATAAAGACATTGTCATTAATTTTTTTTTTTTTTTGAAAATGTGGAAATCAAGGATAAAAAATCTGCACATTTAAAAGCACTTATTCTCATTAGACCTTTGTGTTCACCTTCTTATTTTACTCTCGCACTCTGACAATCACAGCTTTGGCTTGAAAACACTGACATAAAATGAGTGGTGAAATTACCACTGTGAGACAAATACAGAAAATATTGAAATTAAAATTAATTTGCCTTAAAACCACTGTAACAAGAAAATTATGTAGAAATTGTATTATCTAAAATGGGTCACATAAAGAATAGATGTAGATAAATGTAAATAGATCTCTTTTCGGGTAGATCCAGTTGGTGGCAATCATTCATCTAAATAAAGTTTGTATATGATGTGTTACTATTCAGAATGTTCAAAGTTTTGTTGCAATGAGCAGCACTGCTTGATTCTACAGTAAGAGAAGCACATACTTTTGCTTTAAATTAAATTATTATAAAACAAAAATATAGTTGAAAATTCTGAATCTTGAAGAAATTACGTTGTGCGAGTTAGCATGTATTTTTTTGTCTATGTTTAAAAGCTCTCCTGTGGATAAAGGAGAGCCAGAAACTCGTACTCCAGAATTTACCTTGAAAGGCTAAATGGGTGACTTTAAGTCCGACCACGGTTTAGATCCTGCATTACCTGGGTATTGTTAGCAAAAAGTTCTGTTTGGGCAACTGTATGAAAGTAAATGTCTAGTCCCAAGAATAGTTGTGCAAGGCTGTGTGTGTGTGTTCGTGTGTGTATACCAAATGCATTTCACTGACATATCCCCAGTTCAATTACCTGTTTATCCCTGAGCAATGAGCGCCGCCTCCACCAGGCTCCACAGCTACAGAGAGTGTCGCTAACAGCTGTAAGGCTGCGACACCAAGTCTACGTCTGTCTCTTTGACAGACACGTACAGTGGAGCCACCAGCAGCCTGTTAATACGCCTCTTCATTAGGAACGTGCCTCAGTGGCTCCAGCGTTTGCACTTTGTATCCGAATTCTGAAATCAGGTTATTTTCAGAAAACCCACTACGGAAAGAAAATAAAGCAAAGATTTACATTTCAAGTGGCCTTGACGCTACTGTGGGAAATGCGTGGGTATCTTCTATTCTTTTTCTTGCAGCAAAGGGAGACACAAAGGGAGAAAATCTGTTTTCTTAAAATATAGGAACAGATTGGATGAGGACGTGGCACAGCAGAGGCACTGACAGTGTTTGGCAAATAAACAAGAAATTCAAAGCAACAATAAAACAAAATTGTGATTCAACAATCCAAGTCCTTGAATGTCTGAATGACCTGTGACCGCCGGGCCATATCAGGAGTCCATGTTTGTGTTGTGTTATGTCTCCAGAATACACGTTTTTCTGCTTAAGGCGATG
>NC_024309.1:4837455-4893370 GCF_000523025.1 Cynoglossus semilaevis | reverse complement strand
CAAATCTCTCAAAACAGTACGCTGTCTTGACACCAACGTGAGAATCTACTAGATGACGGTGGATCGAACCAAAAAAAGTTAGACATAAAACACAAGTTTCGTCTCTGATGGAATATCTTGTCACTGTAGTAAACCCCACACCTATTAAGCTTGATAGAACCCGTCGCCTTGATTTAAACGTCACCTGCAGCCAGGCCGTTTGTCAAGTAAATTTAATGTTTACTTGACAAAATTATGAAAGAAAACAATTAAACCATTTGCATTTTTATTACTTGTTATTCATTTTCTATTTTTACTTTATGTGAATATTTAATAAAAAAAAAGTATGTGTGTAAATGTTTACTTAACTACAGCCAAAGTTCCCATTTTGATGCCAAACTTTATTAAACCACTGTCGAGGCTCCACATCTTTCCAAACACATGGTTCGCCTCCAAATGTCTCTGCTACGTAGAGGTGGAGGTCAGAAACACAGCCAGTGAGCCAGAGTCTACTGGGGATATGTAAAACAAAAACTTACTGACACTGAAATGACATTTTTTTTACATAGAGGTCGATTTTGGGACAGACTTAGATGCTTGCATACATTATTCCAGAGGACGGGTTGCCAGTTTGACTGACTCAGGGATGTGAGAGTACAGGTGAGAGAGAAGGAGATAGCAGGACGTTTGGTCGGTTCCCGGGAGAAAGGCCGCTGGGGAATAAAAGTAGGGAAAAGCGCGCGGGCAGTCGGAGGAAAAGTACGAAAAGATAGCATGGGTGAGGGAGAGAGAGTGAGAAGCTGGTCAGCTGTGAAAGACTGCAGTCATTCCTCACTCTGATCCATACCTGCAGACCTAATGAGCCATGCCACATTGCAGTGGGGCCAATGCCACGCGATTTCTCAGGTTTACTCAGCCTTACTGCGCCCCTGCAGTGCCGGCAACCGAGGCCTTGTGGTGCCAGGACTCCACAGTGTCAAACTCAATAAGAGGAAGGAGTGGACCGTGATGCCATTACTGGTACAATGTCAAATAAAGTATGTCATTAACATGCTAAATTTAAATGGGTGAAATCAAAATAAACACTAATTAAAAGGTTAAGCTGTGACCTAACCTTAGGCTGTACCGTACACAACAAACAAGTTTATGTGTTAGGAGCTTTTTAAAGACATCTATTTTATAGAATATGACAAATGTGATTTGTTCAAATTAAAAGAGTGAAGGAAAAATTTAGAAGAAAACGCAAAAGCAGACGTCTGTCGTTGTCACGGGCAACCATTGGACTAAAGGACGACCATCTCAAAAGTCATGCTTTTAATTTTCCATTACATTTACAAAACTGATATCACTATCTGATAAAGACAACCCTGACATATTGAGATGTTTGAATTCTGAAGCTAGCAGAGTACTGAGCATTCCTCCATTCTTACAAAATATGACTTAAGACAACAAATATCTTCATCTGTATTTATATGAAGTCGGTGAAACACCTACCTTCAAACATTTGCATTGAGAAAAAAAAGTTCATTTTTAATAATGTGACAATGACATTATTTCAGTCTGTAATTAGTGAGAAATCTGGACCTTCACCTAAAACGACAGAGATTAACAAAACAATAACATCTTCACTGCAGGAACCTAAAATGGAGACTGTGAGTCACGTGAATACAGATTCCCCGCACCACTACTTTAGTCTTCTTCCCTGTAACATCAGCATCAATGACATTATCTCCATTGTCATCTTTTCCTTGTGGTTCTGGCCACCTCGGTGTGGTAAACAGAGAGCTACGCACCAGGATGATGGAGTGTTTTTGGGCTTTGGTATTCCAAAGGTATTGAATGAATAGACTGTGTGAGATAATAAAATGCAGCAGCAGAGTCCAGCGGGGTCATCTTTCTCATTTTCTGCCCAGAATCTAGCCGGCTGCATTTGTCTTTGTCCTCCCCACTCCGGCCAATGATGGATGGCAAAAAGAATATGGCTGAGGGTGAGGAATTTTTGTCTTTTTTTTAATTCTCCTTTTTTTAAAGGTGCCTTGTTTATTCTTTCATCCCTATTAGCTGACTGGAAAAGTTATGAGCGGCAGACGTGAACTCTCTGTAATGCAAGCCTGAGATATGAAGGCTCGGAGCTGTGAGGGCTTTTCCCAGTGTGCACTTTGGAGCCTGAGATTAATTAATGTGAAAATGGAGTGGGTGAGACAGTTTCAGGCGTGGTGTTCAAAATTCCGAGTACAATTGTATGTAGGATGCTGACTTTTATCTGCACCCAGAGGATCTTTTATCCCCTCTAAGTCATTTTCTGAAGCCATTTTAAGATGAGATAAAGGAAGCAACAGCTTCCTTGACAAATGGATAAAAAAAAAAAAGTTTAAAAAAAAAAAACAGCCAGAGAAGTCATAGCGGGAATAATGTTACTTTCCCCTACATCGAAATTAAAATGCAAATTTATTTTTAAAAGTTTGATAAAGTTGAAAAAGTAATTATGGAGAACCACACATCTCTGTGGTGCAGTGGGCCAAATATGACTCTTACAATTCTAATAGAGGTTTACATTCACGCACATCTCACCATAAACAGGGGAATAATCTGTACACGTGACCAGAGGAGTCAACCAAAAACCAGGAAACCAGGATGAATTCTCCAATTTCACCCTCAACAGGAACAGGTTCTGCCTGCGAGGGACCGTCTGTTCTGTCACAGCTAACTGGGGCCACAGCCACTGCAACACAGTCTGTAATTTACAGTCTCCAACAACAGACTCAGTACTGTACACCAGACCACCCATGCACACGCTGGGCGATGTGTGCTCCATGCTGTACTCTTGTCTTTCCTTCTCCTACAATATGCGTAGACAAAAACCCACCCACGTTCTCCGAACAACACAGATGAAGTTTGTATTTTGGTGAACCGTGCTGCCCTCTGAGCAGGTGGGCAAAGGAAATCAAGTTTGGTCTTCTCTCGCAACGATGCACTTTTATCTCCGGATTTTTGGAGCTTTGATTTATTTTTTCCTCCTCTCTCGGTGAGCAGTGGAAATGAAAAATGTCAAAAATCTGATAGGGCTTTTCACACTTTGGCAGTCTAATGGATACAAAAAATGCATAAAAGGAGCAGCTTTGGAGGAAACGCGGAATATAAATGCTCTTGTTTAATGCAGCAAAGAGCTGTTTTCTTGATTACAGATCTGGTTTTCGTACACTTCACAGGACAGCGGCTTATTTAAATTGTCCCATTACAGTACGTACAACATCTCAGCTCAGTGGACGACAGCAAGAGGAATGTGCATTAACTGACAATAATCGTCTTTATTACCAGGGTATTATCATTTCTTATTATTCCCAGTAATGCAGATCCTGTTTTTTATAATGAGCCTGTGAAATGGCAGAGAAACTCATTAAAATTGAAGCACCAATTGAAAATACAGACATCCATCATTTGTGCACATCTCCTGCTGGAGCCAACTGCAAACGGGTTTACCTGCTCACATTCTTCTCCTGAGAAATGAGCTTTGTTGACAAGCAAAGGGGACCGTGGGTAATTGTTTTTGCTTCAGTTTAGACAAGTTAATTAATTCCAATTACTGGCAGCTTTCCTGCAGAGGTGAGAAGTCAGCGCTGGACTGTTCTGTGCGGAGGAGGCGAAGTCTGATGTGTACTTTCCATTAATCAAAGAAGGCATAAGTGTACATTTGGGTAATGACAAGTGAATCCATCTAAAGTTTCCCTTGGAGTTGCTCTGCCCACTGTTGGGGGGTGTGAATTCAGAGTGCGCACGTCTTCACACAGTTTAATGGGAACCATCAGAATGGCATTGTGGGTTAGAAGCGCCAGGTTGCTTCTGGGAAAGTTTGGCCACTCAGCGAAGAAAAAAAGAAGAAGAGACTTTTTGCCTCGACTTTGAACGCAGATTTTTTCACCTCCTCCGGGAAGTCACTTTGACCTTTTCCCCGTCTTTGAGGCATACCTTTGGACGAGATGAAAGCACACGTCTGAACACTTCAGTCAGGGTTTGATAGACAAACTATGAGAAGACAGCTCATGTGAAGTAAAGTGCCTCTAAAAGCAAGATTTCAAAGGAGAACAAGGGGCTACCGGTGGTTTATAATGACACTGGATAGCATGGAGTACTTTTCCACTGAAGTGAAAGAAACAAGAGCGCCTGCTGGAAGAAAATCCTCAAAACAACAAGCTCCGTAAAACAGACAACATTTCACGATATGCACCATATACTACTGGATATCCAAATAAAGTGTCTGGACTAGGAGATTCTGAAAATTCATTCATAATCGACACTTCTCAATCTTCTAGGTGTAGGTCACACGTCAACTTCTCCAGCAACTGCATAAAACTCACAAAAGGTCACAGGAATCAAAGGATATGAATCCAAATCAATATTTAAATATATTTTAATGATCTAAATGTAAACACAGAATATTACCAGCATGCTTTGATAGTATTTTAAATGGAACCCCATACAGAAGATGCTCAGATATTCACCACTCTCTCTGCAGTGTAATTAAAATATCACTGAGTGGCGCCGAGACGTGTCTGTCCACTCTGCAAACTATTAAAAAGGAGCTTAACCAGTTTGCTTTGGTCTTTACAAAATATTTTAGCATTATTCTGCCAAGCGAATCTCACAAACAGCAGACAAGCGAATATTATGAGCTGTTTTGCTACAGATTTAAAGAATAAAATATTTATTTCCTCTGGATCCATTATTAATTTAGGGGTTCATCAGATGTCTGAGAGAGTCAACAGCGCTAATGGAAGAATTCTGGAGACGCTCGTCTTCATACCCGTCGTGCTCAGAAATCTCCATTTGCTTTCATAAGAGCAGTGTGTGTCAGATTGCCCTCCACGGTGACAACTGCTGAATATTTCTCAGAAACGTTTATGTTTTATGCAGCATAATGTTAATCAATTGTTAATTGTACACTTGAAAGATTTCCCTCAGGGCTGGAGCTGATTTCCCAAATGTGACCTCTCAGCTGAAATAAGCAACGAAATGAATAAACAAGCAGACTTTGGTGTTTTGTTTTTTTTTCCCTCTCAGACAAATGAACTCATTGCATTGGACAGAAGCCGTGTAATACCGTGGTGACTGTACAGGGGTCCCATCAACCCCTTTAATTGATTAGTTAATTGCTCAGAATCCATCAGCTGCACCCAAGTGACCAACTGGTATCTCCGCTGGGATTACAGGATTTGTGTCAACATGTCCTTGTGTAGTCTCACTCCTGACTCTCTCCACCACTCATCTACAGAGCGTGAAGCATGAGATTGGATTTACTGTGCAATGAGATGAAGCACATTGTTCTCCTTCACCAAGGCTGGAGGATAGAGCCAATAAGAGCCCTCATTTGCCCAGCTGGAAAGTTGATCAAGGAATGTGAAGGAAGAGTTGTACTCTTTGTGCTTCGTTATTGATTTTCCTCCCCGTGAAAAACAGAATAAAAGCACTTTTCTGGAAGGGAAGAGGCGCTGAAATGTAGTTCCCGTCAATTTGGCCCACTCTGTCTTGTTCTGAGTGTGTAAAAGAGGGCAGGTGTGATTATGTGGGGTCATCATCCAGACAACAAAGTCTGTGATCTGACAGGTAGAAGCTTCTCTGCAAACAACCCGTCAAATCAGTGGGAAAGAAACGACACGACAAATTCACATTCTGTGTTTTTTGTCCCTTCAGTAGTGGTCGTGATGAAGATTACTCTTCACACTTGGCTCTCACATTCTTCGCAATGAAAAAACTATTTATATTCACTTATATTTCTAAGAGATCTCCAAAACCATCTTTCTCTCACAGACTCCCAACCTTTCAGCCAGTGTCTTCCCAGTTGATTAGCTCATGATAGCACCTCATGACAAAACCATTACTGTCACACCAGCACAGAAGTTACAGCACTGAGGCAAAAAGATTGTTACCACTCTTGAAGCATCAGCTCCACAGGCATGTCAAGGCCGAGAGCAGACGCGTATTTGTTGAAGTTGAAGCAATGAGAGACGAAGGTCAGACTTGACGCAATTAGTCAGACTCCCAGTGGCTTCTCCTGGAAACATTCTCTGACAGCCTGTCACTCAATTCATGCTCTTGACTTTTTCAGATTTGATTTTGGCAGTCAATCACACGCCCTCCCTCCGATGAGAAAACACTCAGATAATGCCTGAAGTCAGGAAGGTGTTGTGATCATTCAACTCGGTGCTTTAATTTGATCTTAATGGGCTCCTCACACATCATGCAAATGAGACCGAGAGGGAATACGGTCCTAAATAACGCTCCTGTTTGTCTCCTCTGTTTTAATAGAAATAATTAGGGTTATTTTTTTGATATTCAAGTACCGACATTCAAGCTCTAATGTCTGCTGCTTATTTATTTAAATATTTGCACTTTTTTAATGCTAATAGAAGCATATTTATTAATAATAGAAGCATATTTATTACTTCAGAAATGGTTCAGAAAAGTCGAAGACCTAGCAGTTCCTCTGCAGATGCTCCAGTTGGTTTTACCTTAATTACAGTAATGACAACCAAGAAGTGTGTAAATAAGTGACAGAATGTCAAATGTGCAATAAAACATTTTTTGTACAGGTCTCTGTTGAGCTAGCCATCTCAGTCTTAGCTAACTCCACAGGAGCTAACTCTTCTGACCCCGGATAAAAAGGTCAAAAATCATAAAATAAACATTTAGAAAAAAGTAAAGACTAATGGTTAGGGTTAAACAACATCAATAAATGGTTTCAACCTAATGCTATTTAAATATACTTTTTATATTAAATAACTGAATAGAATTTAGCCTGAAGCTAATTTCAAGTAAAAAAGAAAAAATGTAGGTAAACTATGGTTTTCAATCCAAATTTGACCTCAGAGTTTATGAAAGACAAAGACTGACCTCAACCACTAAAAATATATGCCTCATCCTGATCTGGACCATAACTCTAATCTGACCCTTAATCTAATCTAATCCCAACTAACTCTTCTAACTCAGGCGGCAGAGGGAAACAAAATGTCCCCAAAACAATAGTATTCTTTCCAAAAATGTCCCCACGCACAAACACACACATAAACCTCTTGCTGCCACTCTGATCCCTGCTGTCCACAGATACACACATGGTCCAAGTATACAGTACCACTGGCAACGGAAGAATGAAGAGCCTTGGTGCATTTAAAGTCCTTAACAAAATACAAGCATCTCAAGTGCTCACACACATCTTTATCAGCGAGTTGTGCTTTTACTCCTACAAACAAAACCCAGCAGCATCCCTGGTGGTGAGCAGTCTTGTCACAAGGCCCATTCTGCATGACCTCAGTAAGATGCTCTCTGATTGGCTTTCAAGTTTAAGGGGCTCACACTTCCAAGACACGGAGTTGCTTTTCTGTTGGGGCCTCTACTTAGATATTAAAAACAACTGGCACCAAATTAGGATTTGGTGAAAATGTAAATCTTCAGTTCCTGCTGTACAGGACAGAAGGCAGAGTTGTTTTTTTTTTGTTGTTTTTTTTGAAGCTGCTGTTTGGGACGGCAGGTGAGTGATGTGACCCTGCAGGCTGTAGGAGAAAATAAACACAAGGTCAGAGGTGGGCAGAATTTAGGCCACTCAGAGGGATTACTGACCAGATTGTCTGTCCTGTTTCTCTACTTTGTCCCACATGGCTGTATTTGTGGATTGTCTGTCTGTTATTGACAGTTTCCAATGGAAAAAAAAAATCTCTATCATCTCCACACCTGCGATTTTGAAGGTTTCCTCCAAAGTAAAAAAAAAAAAAAAGTGGAGACACATTGTTTGCAAGCAGCTGTCACATTTCCTTGACTTTTTGTATTTTTTCTCTCCTTTTTTCCTTTTTTTTTTTTTTTTCTAATGCCAAACAGGCACGTCAAACCCAATACGCTGAAGGGTAAATGCAACACTTTGGAACACTGAATCAAGATAAGAACTGTGACTAGATGTTTCCGCATCGAGTCTCAGCTGAGGTTTGACAGTGTTGAGGGAACAGCTCTGGGATAGACGGATGCTTCTTCTTCCTGCGCAGGTACGAGAAGAGCAGCGGGTCCTCCAGGAGGAGAGGATTGTTATTTCCCTCCTATAATCTTTACTTCCTATCATTCACATGCAGCCAGCGATGAACATAAGTCACAAACTCACATACATCGGCATGACAGCATGCACTGGCATACACAAGTCCTGGTTGATCGCTGAAAATCTACCTCGAGAAACAGACCTTCAGTCAAGAAGTGTTGAAAATGAATCGCTTCTAAAAGAAAAAAAAAAAAAAGGTCAGTTTCAGTTCTAAAGTTAATAACAAATTCTTACAATGTAACAACCTGTTTCAGTGACTACTACATTATTATGCCCAGACATATGCCTGTCTGCACTCATCCTTCCTTCCCTCCTGACATTCAGACAACCTCACTTATCGTGTCATCACAAAGACACCAGAGCAAGCAGACCCCTGCCCCGCAGATTATATCTGGAGCTGTTGCTGGAGAAGAAAAGATGAAAAAGCTTATCACACTTTCAACACTACATCTTTAAAGGCAGTGGGAAAAGACTCCAAGAACGCCGACCTGGAAGACTGTGGAAAAAGAAATGCCAAAATGTCCTGGACGTCTTGTTTCTCCTAATTTAATCACACACACTGTCAGCACTTACTGAAGCAATTTCATGCCAAAGGGGTCTTATCTTGCATAAATATCCATTTTAAATGTCACATCCAGGCCGTAATGATGGCCTTTAAAAAATTTGATCAGTAATAAAACAGAACAGACAGGATTATTTGTCCTTAAATTGCTCTCTTTACCACGCACCGTGAAACGTACAAGAGGCCGACAAAGGCTCCGGGACAAATTGAAAACAAAATTTAATTTATATAAATAACAATGACATTTCTACATGTCCTCCATTTAAGTCTAAACAACTCTGGGAGCACTGTTCGCATCAGGGATTTCCTTCTTCGTTGGCCAATGTCATTTTTGCGTTAGGTCACAATTTCCTGCCTTGCCTCGTCCAGTGGCTGAAACTGAGTTGTTTTTTTAATCTTCATTATACAATGGTGCTCAGGTCAAGACGCCACACACTGCACCGTACTCAGACATGTTCCACTACTGCCCTGATGTGACCTGCCCATGATCAGATGTTAACAGATCTGACATGTGCACAGTGGGGCAGATGCACAGCAGGAAACCACCCTGTTTAAACACAGCCTGCGGAGCAGCTGATTACCGTACAACCTACTTCACTGTTCTGTCTCAGCCAGAGGTCTGAGCAAAATAGGTTCAGTGAATTAGGACCACGAGGCTCCAGACGAACTAAAGCGTATTAACCGAGTTCACCTGCCTACACGTGGAGGAGGTTCATCTTCAAGGACACAGTTATTATCCTAAGAAGATGTAATACTTTTAAATGATGGATACTTCAAGTATTTCACTTCAGGATGAGACTTTTCACCACAGCGTATCAGAACACATTAGCTGTATTTAGAAATCTTTTAGTGTTTTTATTATTAAAAAAAACAACAACAGGGTCAAAATAATTACATAATATTTACTTCCACAGTAGAATTTTGCACATTCTTTTTGGAAGCAACACTGTTTATGTTTGTACTGTATTTTTTTCAGAATATAAGTCACACTTTTTTATCCTTTAGCTGGGTTTGTGACCTATATATTAGAATTTAGAATTAGAATTTGTTATTGTCACACTGGCACTCTAGGCTCATGTACCAAACCCATTGGTTTGAACTAAATTTGTTGCGCTCCCAAAGACTCCGACCTAAACATTCATTCATTCATCCTCAATAGTTTCATGCCTTACATGTTCAGTCCTCAAGCAAAAGTCAAACCAGCCAGAACTGGACCGTGGTGCTGTTCTCCAGTCCACCACAGATGCCTAACAACCACTCACACTCACATTATTATAGTTCTCTTTTTTAAAACGTTCTATTGCAACACCTTTTTCTTGCCTTTTTCTTTTTAGAAATGAAAAGTATTGTCTTTATCTCTCACAGCCACTGCACACATGCAAGCTTGACAAAAATCAAACTCGTGATTGATAGGTAACACACCTTTATGCAAGACCGGGAAGCACAATACATCTTTGTAAGACACCGTGCCGTAATTGAGCTGTCGACCGTTTCCCACACGGCCTTGAAGATCTCAATATTCTTGGAAAGTGTTCTGGGAATGTCCTTGAGGAGTGTGTTTGCACCATGTCAGTCACATTATACTGCTGTGTATAGGAAGATGTGATGATTAGACAAGTGGTTTCCATGATGGATTTTTTTGTTAACTGGGAACGCGGAAGTAAAAGAGTGTTTATTTAACTTGGCTATTTTTAAGAAGCACAGGAGGTAACACAAACAACAGGAACAGTTTGGTGGAGGCTGTGATCTGGCTGCAAACGGAACTTTTCAAAATAAAATAAACTTTGACGAGGCAAATGTCTGTATGCTTTAGCAATGTGTGAGATAATTGTCATGTGTTTTTAACAATAGTAGCAAATGAACCTGAAAATGAGGCTGGCTACTGCCTAGCTAACTAAAATGACTAATTGTGTTTATTTGTTATTTGAGCACATGCACATTGTTACATATTATGCTCAGCTTATTTGTATGCAGCATAGTAAAGCAGCAGAGGGGAAAGATATGAAAAATGAATGTCCTTGAGTGTCTACTCTGCGATACATTCAAACGCAGTGCTGCACAATTGATCTTGATCGAACCCAATTATTTTTCCCATCTAAGGTATGAAGCATTGGAGCAAAAGTCAATGCCATTCTCTCGGTAAAAAACATAAAATAAAAGCCGTCAATCCACAGCACGGCAGCACGACAAGCGGCTGGTCCGCACGCGGAATCAGCAACAGGTGCAGGCTGTTCGAAAACATGCCGTTACACACACTGTTGGTGTAACACTGCCCTCTAGTGACAACATATGGAACACGGAAAATGTGACGTCTGCAACAGCATACGTTTGATTGTGTTCTGCACTTTTCTCCTGCAAGGTCACTTTTTTATGACTAAGCAGAAATAAAGTTTGGTTTATCAAATTTAATGATTATTTTTATTTATTGTGTTAATTTGTAAATGTATGCAACAGTGTTTGCAACATTAATAAAGGAAAAAAAAATGCATAAAGGATTTTTCCTTTAAAAGAAGGTCAGCAACTGTAACTGGACCACCAGCTGATGACCACTGACCTAGTGTAAGGTAGAGCTATAACAAATGTGAAATCAGACCCACAACCCTCCAGGAAAAAAATAAATAAAAAAAATCAAATGACACAGAGGCAGTGTTTTATGTTTTTGTTCGTCTCTACAATAGTGTCTACTTTAACTTCCTTATAAAGTTCAAGAACAAAACAGTTTCTTCAAAAATAATTTCCAGGAAGCGTTTTTTCTTTGTTGTTTGTACTTTAGGTCAGAGCAAATATAATTTTTTCCCCAGCTACCACAAAGTTTACAATTCCTACTGATGCATTTCATTCTGTTTTTACTTCATTTGCTCCCATTGTGTCAACTCAACCAATTACAGGTTAATTATTTATTGCAGCGTGTGTACTTTGTTGTATTCATCTTACCTTAAGCTTGTTTTTTACTCTTCTGTGTCAGAGAATTCTATTTTTGTTTATGTGCTGTATAAAAAATAATGTCTTCAAAGATCAGACAAGGCAAGAAATAAACACTTATACAAAAATAACAAATAATAGTTTAATACAGACATATTTTCCCAGTCAGACCAAAAAAAAGAAAAAGAGAAAAACCCTCTCAAAACACCCCTCAAATTACAGACACTGCAGATTTGACAGGTTTCCCACCACAGGAATGATCACGGAATCAATAGACAAGTACTACGTGACTGTGTGACAATCGCTAAGAGTGTTCAGTTTTCACGCTGCCACTCTGTTAGCAATGTCAACTGAGATCAGCGCTAACTTCATCATCACTGTAGCTTCTCTGTCACATCCAACAGATTGTAAAAGCCGGGTCAGAGAAAGGTTGTGTTGAAGGCATAAAGTACAGATACTCTGAGAATTGTCATCACAGTACAGAGGATTATCATCAGGAAAAAGACAAAAAACTTCACAAGTATATACTTTTCAAAGGCCTACAATGAATTTAAATGACATCATTTGTTTTTTTGTTTTTTTTTTACCTTTATGTGTACACAGGTTTAAATGAAGTGGAGTGTCATCATTCTGTCATTATTGAATTCTTTGAAATGCAAGTGGCAAGAGGAAAGCAGAAGGAAGTGCTATTAACAACACTGTAACATGTAAGTCAACACAATACACACTGTTGACTGTGGACCAGTCAGTATTTTGTTGTGATTATTTTTTTGAGTAAAACATAATGCAGCTTTAAGCTGCGGGCACTCTGTGTGTTCTTATTTCTAAGAATTATAACTTCAGCCTTCAACTAAAAATAGAAATTGATCGCATCAATGTGGATTGTCTTACAGATTGGGCAATGACTGCAGTCCCTCTGTGGCTTTCATATTTTTAGACAGAGCGACTCTACGTCTACTACACTATAAAACACAGCACCAAGCCTTGAATCTTCTCGTTTATTTCCCACGACCTGTTGGAGTTATTTTAACAACTCGTTTCCTTTTTTCTGTAGTCATTCACTTCCATTCACTAATCTAATTTGGTATTTGCTCAAAATCAATCAAATCCTTCTTTTCCCCAAATCTTTCAACTACAGCTGTCAAAATGAATGTTATTTGTGATCATTTATTAGTCAGATTTAATATTTTGACCCATGGGCATAATGACTTGTACAGCCAATAATTCCACTGTTTACCTGCTTTAACACACAGTTGACACACATGGGAAAGTATACGAACAGTCACTGGTTTGTGGAGATTAGCCTCACTGCGCTCTGAACTGACATAATGGCCAAATAATAACTGCTATAATTACTACAGTCCCAGTAGTTAACACTGTTGAGGACGACGACTTCACCAAAGTTTTAAAAGTAACTCTTGATGTGTTCTGTAAGGACGGTAATGAATATGAAGCTAAAATATATTATTCCGTAATAATAATTCCATCATTTGGATTCATTACAAACAAAAGCAGGCGTGAAACATACTGTACATACATCTACCTGTTGTTATTTGTTCTTCTCTTCCAGAAATATACAGGGGAAGTTTTGGTCATATTTTGGAATGTTGACTTATCTTGATTAATCATGATTAATCATCATTATTCATCAGAATACATAATAAAACTTTGAATAGTTTTACAGCCCTACTTCTAACTCTACATGACAACGTGGAACAATGACAAAACGGTGTATTTAAAAAACGAGATGCGGCACACAGTGAAAGATTTATCCAAATTCTACTGAAACACCATAATGATTAAACAACCCTGTCCGAAAAAACCCAGAACACAAAGGTGACTTTGACTTCCCCGATCCAAGTCATTTCACCAAACGTGCCTTTTAACATAATAATCAGTGAAAGGAAGTGACCTCACACATACAGAATGAGAAAACCTGGTCGTAAGTAGGGATAAAAAGCCACAGAATCTCACTTTATGTCTCAGTTTCCTTTCTTCTCAGACACATCGGAGTCAAGTCCTGTGAGCTTAGAGCCAAGGTTTTATCCTCATCCTAGCTGCTGGGTAGGATCAGTGGTCCTGACTGAGGCATACAGGCTTGCTGATGTCATCAGATGAACAATTTTGACGCCAAACGTACAAAGTAAAAAAAAACAAACAAAAAACAACAACTTGTTTCTAAAAACAACCACATATATACGCAGACACGCTTCGCACCCAAATCAAACTCCTCTCAGGTGATGAGAGTTAGGCTGGCTAAGATCACTGAGGTCGAATGTAGAAAGGCAGTGCATGGAAAAAGGCAAACTGGCATCCGGGGCCGGTTGGTTAGGCTGACCTGATCACAAACTCTGACTCACTTAGAGCTGACCAGCCGGTGCAGGTGGGTGAGGTGTGTAAGGTGGTGGGGCTTCGCTGATGCTGGACGAATCTCCCTCCTCAGAGATGAGTGGAGTGTGGTGGGATGGACAAGGGGCGTCGGCCTGAGCGCACTCACTGTAGGGCGGTGGCTTCAGATCGTCATCTGCAAAGAAATACGACGGCGTCATTGAAGTTCAGTTCAACAGAGCTGCAGCTATTGATTTTTATTCTAATTGGCTATTCTTTATTTTCTTTAATTCGATTAATTAATTGTTTGATTTGGGGAGAAGAAAAAAACTGTAAAAATGTGAGGACAAAAGACATAAGCATCTTTTTACGTATTTAACTACAGTGGAATTAATTCAATGATTCAGGAAAGGTGTAATAGAATCATAGTCATATTGATACATCGATTGAACATCAAAACGGTTTCACTTCATCTCTACCTGAGGTAAAATTAGTCATTAATAAACAGAATTAAGAAAAAAAACATCATTGACCTTTATATGTGAAATCGCTGAAAAAGGACAAGGAACAAAATGTGTGTAATACTTTAAGCAGACTTTCTCTTAGGCAGTGACATCGTCTTAATGATCTGGGATGCACTCTCCAAAGCTACTCAAAGCACTTCCTTGGTCTTCGTTATTTTTCTTCGTTTGTCTGCCTTGTATTGTTTAAAATATTCACACACTGTGACTAATAAAAAGCCAGTCTGAGATTTAAAAAAAGCATTCGTGCAAACACATTAAGAATAAAGGATTGAATGATGTCCATGGCTGCGAGGCCTTCCCTCAGTGCCCATGACAACCCACTGCATTAGAACTAAATATCAGCCAGAGAGACGCCTGATTGATGCCACAGGAAAAAGTAGGACGTTAGGTAACACAATTAGCGGTGGAAATGGTGACATTTCCACCGCTGTCACCACATCCTGCTCTCATACTGAATGAGCAGCACAGGTCAAATGAACGGACTGAAGATGAATAAAGAGCCATTAAAAAAAGAAAAAAAGAGGAAACTTGAGTCGCCGTAGCTGATGTGAAAGACTGCAGCTCGGTAATTATAGAAACACTATGACTGACATTCTTCACAGCTGCAAACAACAGAAGACAACTAAGGATTCAGTGAATATGTTTGGTATCAGAACTAATTCTGTTACCCTGCGGAGAGGTCTCTATAGAGTTAGTAAGTGTTTAGCTCGGCTAGGGCTGAAAGGATTAATTGATTAGATAATTATAATTTTTTTTTAATATACAAAAAAAGTTGTAGTTTCTCTCTTCAGATTTAGGAGGAGGGCCTTAATGATCGTGTGTGTTGGCTACTAAGCATTACCTCCAGACACTGCTTCATAAGGTGGCGGCATGTCAAGGTGTGAAACCGATGCTGTTGGCGGCAGAGCTGTGGGGTGCTCCTCTATTGACAGATCATCCTGAACACCATACCAACTGGGCCACACAGATGTTTGCTGTAAACAACACAGGGAGAGTGAGTTATGGTTTGGTTATTTGATGCTGTGCTATTAGATTATATGAACTGTATTTGAACATCCCTAGTTTCAGTTCCAACATACCAACTCTAAAAGTATTTCCGCACACAGCTGTAGGAGAAATGATGATTTAAACTCCTAAAGGTCAGGCCTAATTAAAAATATACTATACATTTACATACAAAATGCTTTACTAAACAATGGAAAACATTAAAAAAACCATAAGCAGGGTTTTTAAGGGCCTTTTAGGGCTAAAAGTGTGAACAAAAACATATATAGTACATATGCGGACAAAAACATATATATTATAATGTGGTTATACTGTGGTTTTTTTTCACAGACCATAGACTTGCCTGCACAGCTACAAACCACCATATGTGGATGAATTTTGTCAAATTTGCTATATATAGTTTAGAAAGAAAAAAGGCTTCAAGGATGTACAGTAAACGTACACCCCTGCCTAAACATTTAGCACAGTGCTATACATTTCTCAGCCACATTGAGTGTTTAACACAGAATGCCAGAGCCACCAGTTTAAAACACAGACCAGCAGTGATACCAACCATTACAGTGGGCTGTGACATTTGCTACGTAACCACGATTACACATGATTTGTGTTGACTGTAAATAATTTTGAGTCCAACAAAAGCTGCCAGTGTTTGTTTTTATAACTGACAATTTAAATGACATTGTCTCATGTAAATGCAAATATCTGAGTCTCTCCTTTACCTCTTAGGAAGCTCTGGGTGCTTGTTAGCAGGCTAATTTTAATATTTATAGGAGGATGACTAATGAAGATTGCGCGGGGATGTCAGTGGTGATTGATGTATTAATCAGCATACATTAGACTTCCGTTTTGACTGTGATAGAGAGTCAAAACAGAGAAAAATTATATTCAGCAAGATCAGAAAACAAGATTAAAACTATTTGGGATGAAGTTTGATATTTTATCACCTATTAATATGTCAAACCTCTGAGGTGAATACATGCCATTTTGTTTTTTTTTCCCCCCAATTATTTCTAGTTGAGTGGTTCTACATCATCCTAAGGATTGAAGTTGCTCTGGCTCCTCTCCAAACATCTTTCAGGGGGCTGGGTAATGGATGACTGAGGGGCCTCCCCGCTGCACATTCCATTAAAATATAAACAGGGAACATTATACACCAGAAATAGAAGCAAAAGGAGAAGAAGTGAAGAAAGAAACAGAACAAGATAAAATGAACTGGAGGGGGGTGTCAGTGTGCAGAGGAAGAAAAGAAAGCAAACAATAGAGCTGCTTAGTGAGGAAGAACACAAGGGAGGGAGAAAGGGGGAAACGTGTGAGTGAAAAAGGGAAGTTGGAGATTTTTTGACTAGAAATTGATGATCTGGACTTCACACTGTTACCTGGTCATCAAAGAACAACACTTTTGATCACAGTTTAAGGCATATAAACAGTTATAAACAAGATGTGGTTAGTGACATTAGCTGAACTGAGTAACTCAGTAACGTAGGAGTCTCTAAAACTGAGGCATTTCCTGTTGCACAAATATTGAAAGCAAGGCTAAAAATATCTCAGCTGTGGTATACTCTTAACAGAAAATACCTTTTAAACTGGATTCTGATAAAGCCTCGCACTTGACAAAATATGTTCTTAAAGATAAAAAAAAGAAAGAAAACAGGCTTTTCATTTACAAGCCGTTTGTGTTAGCTAAGCTAATAAGAACAGAGCTATGTGACATAGCACAATAATCTAAGAAAAATCTGTTTTATATTATTTACAGAGCACAGTTTGGGAAGGTTATGAATCACCGTGATTGCTTCCAGGTGGTTTAAAAAAAAGCAGTAAAAAAACAAGAAAAACCCTATGAAAAGCACAAACATGTTGATGTTTTCAACTTGCGGTGGAGAACACAAAAATGGAAATGCCAGTGTTGTGGAAAATCAAGGTTATTTTGGAAAACAATATAACTGACTTAGATAACTACAATTGAAAACGTGATAGTGTTAGTGATATAAATTATTATTTGTGGGTCAGTCTTCTCCAAACTGTCAGTTTACTGTCCCAGCGACGGCTGTTGTTTTTACAGAACAACTTCCAAGGACTTCAATGGTACACTTGCACTTCTTGCTGACTGAAGAACTGTCAAAGTGGTGACCTGCCCTTCCATTCCTCTGGTGTCAACAGAGAAAGCTCACGGAAAAATGTCAACACACATGAATGCAAACAAGAACTGAATACTTGTTAACACACCTCTGCGAAATGTCACCAAAAACCAAAATGTATCATGTCTTCATGTCACTCTGACCACTGTTGAAGCAACTGGCATCACAAGAATCCTAAAAGAATGTTAGCTCTCAGGGGCTTTTCACATGCAAACAATAACTTAACTGTTTAAACCCTCTCTTAGTTATATTCCTGTCATATGTAACTGCACCTTTAGGCAGCTTACTGTATGAAAACACTTGTGTATCTATACTAGAAAAAGTTGAAAGACTGTGTACCTTCTATGAGGTTATTAAAATAATATATGGTACTGCAGGAAAGTTTAGCATTTCTTCATGTATAAATACTGGGACAGGTTGACAAACTGGTTGTCTAGAGGTTTAGCCTGGAGCAGGATGAACCAAAACAGATGGAAGTCTGAACATATGGACAGACCCCAAGGCAGAGACAGAAAATTAACCTACAAGTGCAAAACGTGTCTTGCTCAAAAGAAACCATTTCAAATATTTAACCTCTTTTTGTCACTTAATGTGTTCCAAAAAAAAAAGCTCAGAGCACAGAGGGCTTGGGAGACAAAATAAACCATTTTTTTCAAACTCAAATTCTGTGAGGACTTACACTTTGCCGTTCACACATCTGATGAAGGTAGGCTCTTCCTCCAACAATGACTATCTGTGCATTGCGTGGGTTGCTCAGGTATGCTGCCAGTTGCCTCTGTCTTGAACGGTACCAGCACACATAGAAGAATATCTTGATAATTATAAATATGATGACGACTCTGTAGAAAGGTCAGGAAAATTGTTGTCAACATGCAGCTGTTGCTTGTCGGAGTATTCACCTCCAGGTTCTAAATGTTAATGACCAATTGTTTTGTGCAACAATTTTTGAAGTGAGCATTTTAACAAACATCTGTCCCCAACGTAAGTTGCAAAATGGCCAACATTGTTGACATATCCACAGTAAAGACAGTGAACTATCTATGAAATCACCAAAACAATTACATTGATGCTTATTTGATGTGTTACTTACATGTACCAATACAGCTCCATGTTAGTATGATGTCACTTAGTGGACTATCTCATAGTTGAGGACTAACTTGATGATCCTGGGCCAAACCTCCTTCAGGCCACAATTTCTCCTGGAAACAAATGCAACTTAAGTGTTCACAATAATCATGAAATCCTATGCAAAACCACAAAACACATGGAAAATGTAAATGCACAAGCAATCATAAACAGCCAACTTACTTTGTTTAGCAAGTATTTTTCCATATTATCAGGACTATCAGCCTTTAACTCCACTTATTAAATTTAAAGCCTAAAAAGGTGTGTTAAATAACGTTTAATGTCCTATTTAACGTATGTATTATCTATTTAGAAGTGTAATTACCACTCACATTGTTCACGGTGGGGTTGGGCATTATTTTTTTCATTAAATGCTTAACATTGACTTTAGCATTTGTTGTTTGCAGCATTAATACACCCTAAATCAAATATAATAAACCAGGGTAGAACTTACTTGACAGCAACAGCTTGTTCCTCTGCATCAGCCGTGAAGGTCTGTCATTTCCCTCTGTTGTTTTTAATACGACGAAGGTAGCGACTCCGGGAGCCAGCTGTGGCTACCGCTAGTTGAGCTAATAAGCTAACATGTAGCAGCAAGAACAGAGCAGGCCACAACTACAACAGCCTCCACCTTTTATTTACACAAGGGGAAAAACGCCCTCGGTTTAGTTTAACACTTTTACAGACATGTCTGCTGGTTATTATTAAACACAAAGTTACCAACCAGTTTCTTACTTGTAAAGTTGCCAGTTAAAAAAAGAAACAAATCAGACTCACAGCTGTACCTCTCCTTAACTGACTTAACACATCCCCTTGTGTATGTATGTGTGTGTGCGTAAGTGAAAGCAGCGCTGCTTTAGTTTCACAGTGGGCGGCGTTCACGGACTCTTGCTCTCTCGGCTTCCCGTAAACTGGCCCTCCTCTGTAGCAAACGTAGTCGCGATTGGTCTGAGGTTCAAGTGTAGCCGCCGATGTTTTGCTTAGATTACACCACCAGATGGCGCTACAAAACCACATTTTAGAGGTAATAAAATCCCAACGTCTTTTTTTACGTAAGCAGTGAAACATTTGGTATTTCTGAGTAACTGTCTCGGCTGTTAGGTTTCATGGAAATCCATAAATGGCAATATTCCCGAGGCCAGGAAAGGTTGCAAAACAAAATAAAAAGGGGAATAGTTTTTTCTAATTTGACAACTCTAGCTGTCATTCGTTCAAATACTTTTTAAAATATGACTTAAATACCTTTAAACATACAAAGGCAAGAAAAAAAAAGAGTAAGTGAAGGTGACACCATTTTGTGTACAATCGTAATACTTTGCCTCCATCTAGTGGTCAATATTGCACAGAGCATGTTATAAAGTCGGGTAGAAAACATTTTATACATATACTATTTACTAATAACTCTGCAGTTTGTTGTTGCATAGTTGAAAAAATGACAGTTGTATATGCAAACTTTATTTTTTAAAGTTTGACACAAGCTTGGCTTTAGAAACACCTTATTCACAGTTGTTTATTAAATGAAACACCTTTGATACCTCAGTCTTGCTTATCGGTTATCTTCCACAACAATTGTGCGTCTTGGGTAGGTATCTATTTCCACAAATATGTAACGGAACTCATATTTGCCAGTTTCAACATTCTGTAAAAATAGATGTGTTTTTATTTTACACACACAAAAAAAAACAAAAAAACCCCAACATAATTCAGATGAAAATGTTTCATTATAACCATTTATAGCACACTTAAACAAAGTATTAAAGAAAACTAACCTCCTTTGATTCTGAATGCACAGTTCCCTTGAGACCCGGTTCTGAACCTTCAATGTAGAACTTGAGTCTCAAATGCTTCAGTCCATCCTTCTGGAACTCCATGTGACTAAAGGTTAAAACAAATATATACATGTAAAAAATATTAAACACAAGTGCAAAAAAAAAAAAAAAAACAAAACAAACAAAAAAAAATATAGAGAAGAGGACAATGAGTAACTACCTACCTGACCTGCTGCCTGCGTCCCCTGCGAGTGGTCTCGCCATAACATTTGATGGGTTCTCCAAAAGCTCCAATTACCTACACGTACGACAAAAACAACCATGCATTATGGTTATTACACATCTTGGTAATGCATTGAATAGTTAACAATGGCGTGGTGTGTGAGGTCATTCTCACTTCTGGGTTTGACTTGACTATGTTGAAGGCTTTTCCATAAACCTTATTCGGACTAGAGGAAGAGAACAGCTCCTGGAAAACTACATACAACAGCCCCCCTAACAAAGATGGGGGAAAAAAACAACATTCACTTGACATAATGTGGTGATGAAGATTCAAAATGATGAATAAAAGCTTAATATACCTGTTACTCCAAGGCCGACGAGAATAACAATCAAGTAGGTGAAGTCTCTGCCAGCATTCTTCACTGTAAACAACCAGGGTTGAAAGAATTTAGAACATGCGCAAAAGTAACAACATGGAAAGTTCTCAATGTGTGCTTTAACAGCTCCCACCCGTCCACACAAGGGACTGGTCACAGCATCATTTTTGCTAAACAAATGACCACTAAAAATTAAACATTTTGTGAGAACCTGACTCATTTTGTCTTAGATTAAATTGTAGATATTAGATTTCATAACAAAAACGTCACTTTCCGAATAAATATATTTATTTACTATAAAATAAATAAATTATATGTACATAAGAATATTCCGTACCTTTCTGTGCAGCTGAAGACGCCGGACTACCACCCTGAAACCTGGACACCGACTTGTCTCTGTCACCGGAACTGATCTTGTTCCTGAGCCTGAAGTCCACAGAAAAACAGCGTGCTGTGTTCGCCTGGTTGATGCAGCACAGAGTCGGCAACAGAGAAATAGGAGCCTCAGTCCTTCTGTGGAAGGTCGGCATGGACACGACAGTGGACACGGTCCTGTGTGTGTGCACCAGATAACCGACCTGTGTCGCCCTGTACTTCTGCTGCAAACTCCTTCTCAGGGCTCGGACTATCTGGTTATAAGCCATGATTGTGGGCTCTGACACAGACAGAACGGGTTCTTTAAAGCAGTAATAAAGGTTAATATTTAAAAAGGGTCGATCTAATTGAGGCAGAGTAATTAACCCTCAAAACTACATGACTCAAATAAATCGAATTAAAGTGTCGGCCATGGTTCCTTGTTTGGCGCACGCGTTTGACGTCACTTTGACGCCAGTGGGTCATCATGGGAAATTGTGTACCATAGCCTCAAACATGAAACGAACAATTTACTTTAACGTTCACACCTGTGGTCAATTGAGTGTGTACATGTACAGCTTTTTCCATAACCATTTCTTTCTAATTGTATTCTTTTATTTAAACATGTTTAAACACATTCGTTTCTAAACCAAAAATTTAGTTTAATGAAGTTAAGTCAGTCACAGTTATGTCAGTAAACATGTTTTTTTATTGAAAACACATGTCCAGCATTTGGTCTTTAAATGTTAATGGATTTTAAAATACAATGGAATTAAGAAATATTTTAAAAAGACTCAAACATAAATAAAAGTTAATGTTAGGATATCAGAAAAGGTGTTGTTATAATTGTTAGTCGATGGATTAGTAAAACCATTCTGACACCCTTTTATTAAATTCACATGACTTTATTTCATACATCCTAGTGTTCTGTCTTCTCAACAAGGCTGTTGGTAATTGTTTAGATATTTATAAAAAAAAAAAAACAACCTTATAGTCTACTGTTAAAACATGGCATGAAAAAATATAATTGAAATGCAGCAGCTAAAATATGACATCTCATATTTTATGGTTACATGAAAAATACTAAAACCTGATTTTATGTGTGTGTGTCATAAACAGTTTTACATTAAAGGTTGTCTATTTCCCAAAAAAAAAGAAAAAAAAAAAAGGGCAGGTATTTAAAAAATTATCAATGTTCCATGGCTCGTCAGTTCCAGCCAGTCGCGGAGCACGGGGAGGGGAAAATGCACCTCTGTGATCCATAGGAAAGACATGAAACATGACGCATACACCACAAACCTTTTTTTGTTTTGAATTTTCTCATCACAACACTCTACACTGGTAAAGTCACTGAGGGCCAGAGTTCACTCAAGATGCATAAAGGTGGGAAACCTTAGCTCCAAATGTTGTCAAACTTGGCAAGATGCAGAAGAATGATGCATCTGTCTGATGTATCTGCAAAGAAATGAAAACACCATTACTCCAAGTTTCCTCTGAGCTCTTCCGTCTTCTCATCTGCTTCCTGGGCTGCTGGTTCTGACTTCAGTAATGATGTTTCCTCCTCCACCTGTGGAGAAGGTGAATGGTGTGTTCGTGCAAATGTATGCAGAGTTCTGTGGTTGCGGGTATTTCTGACCATCTGAGATAGTGATGCTGACACAGACAACACACTGAACAACAATGTTGGTGTAGAAAAGAAAAAAACATTTTATTTGGAATCTGCAGGATCATGAGTGTGCTGATGTACATGAAGGGAACATAAGGTGGGATGCATGGATGTAGTGGTTGCAGTACAGTACATACATTGAACTTAATCACATAACAGTGTACACAAAATGGAAAAATACTACAACACTGTCACATCAAGAAAATCATAGAACTGGACCGATGACAGATAATAAGGAAGAAATGCAATACACAAGTGTATGCATCACATGTTTCACATGTCACTCTAGTCAGGGTTGAACAAAGTTTTTCAAAGTAAAATTCTTACTCGAGCGAATTCTTTTCACCATAAAATGTGCGGCACGTTACAAAGTTTCACTAGGACAAAGTTAAAAGGTACTTTAGTTTGTTTTGGTTTCAGATTCCTAGGAATACTTTGTAGGATATTTCCTAAAACCATGGATGAGAGACTGGGATGTCCGTGTTCACATTTTGATGACACAATAAATGGCAACTGACAGGAAGCCAGTAAAACAAGAAAGAAATGAAACGTCACTGTTATGTTTTCCATAAAGCATCAGTGAAATCAGCCCTGTAAGATTGTAACTGTAAAAAGTGTCCTTGGTTCAACTGGCCTTAGTAAAAAAGTTTCTCCGATACAAAGATACTGAGCTCCAACAGTGGAAAAGAGTTAGAAGAAAAGCAGACAGAGTAAATGTGTCTGCAGAACAACAACTATTTCTGTCTGTACGGCCAATAAAACTGAACTAAGTAAAAAACAAGTTTAAAAGTGTTTGTCGAAATAAAAACGGTGAGTTTTATTCCTGCCTTTGTATTTATATCTAGGGTTTGCTAATAGCTGCATGCACGCTAATTAATTAACTTTATGTAATGTACTTACATTAAAAAAATCTTACTGTTGGACTATAAGAAAAATGAACGTGTTCTAAACTAAGTCCCAGATGCTTTTATACAGAGCGGTGCATTTTTTCCAACCACACTTTTTTTTTCTTTTGTGAAGGAGATTTTTTTCTAATGCAAGGTGAAATAATATATTATAAGCTCCATTAACAACAGAAAAGTATGAAGTAAAGCATAGAAAGAGATGTAGTAGTAAAAACATGTATTCTGTATATTAGCTTGGTAAGCCTGCATGACTATTGTATTTGTGGACACTGTGTTGTTATATAATGGATGCATATATGGGAATCATGCAAAACCATACAGCCTACTTTAACTGTCATGTCAAATCAACAGCATAGGACCATTTCAATGTTTTTCAACTGTTTGTCATAAATAAAGCTTTGCTCCAACCCTTAATAAGAGGCGAACACCCCTCCCCATGTGGGACAAACTGACTTCATTGCTATTAAATAATATTATGTTTGATCATTTAAATACATGCCTTAAAATTAAGTTGAAATGTTTCATCACATTGATTTTGTTCTCAGTGCTGAATCTATGACAAAGACAGACATAATCAATGGCTACGTCCATGTATTTCCAGTGAGACCACAAAAATCTGGACACTCTACGGTACGTAAAAGCCGAAACTGAAATCAAACTGTTGACTGATAAAAACCAACGGCGCCCGCGGCTGCCGTCTGTGTTCCTCTTTGTACGAGGAGGAATACACATTCACTATCCGTCAGTGTTGTCAAAGTGTCCCTCCGACCAAAAAGCATCAGCACCAGCATCAGCATGGAGCTGACGTAAATCTCCACTCCTCTCTCTCACATGTCAGTGACGCCTCTTCCACCTGATCCAGGATTTCAATAGTCTCAAGAAGTCTACATGATGGAAACAATGGAACAAAATGTAGAAGATGAGCGTGCATGAGCACAGACATGGACACACACTCAAATGCATACACAGAACAGAGCAGCATAGTGTAACAAAAGAAGACAATAGAGCTGTGTGTAGTACTTCATGTGAACGCTCCACTGTACTCAGGTATATTCATTCATGTTATTATGTAAGTAAATACTTCAGTGTTTTTCAACCTTGGGGTCGGGACCTCATGTGGGGTCACCCGGAATTTAAATGGAGACATTCAAAATGCCTAGTATTACTACTAAAATTATAAAAAAAAAATTCAACTCATTATTACTATTTTAAAATTATGATTCAAAACCACAAAGAAACAACTTTCTGCTCAGTAAGCAATTCTTCAGAGCCTACACATGAAATCTCCGACACGGACTCGTATTTTGTGCTTCAGAAAAAATCATCTCAAAGTCTAAAGTTTGCAACAACTACATGCAATGTCTACAGAGGAACCTGTGTGATGAGAAAACACTGCAACTATTTCACTATCCATTATGTGCTTTACTTTAATTGAAAAATACCAGTTTGAGTTATGATAATTGCTAACAACTTGAAATAAAAATGCTTCAAAAGGTCCATGCGAGTGAATGAATATCCACTGAATGATGTGTGCGTATGTCCTCCAGCAAGGACATACAGTTACCTCCAGCATCACAAACACTTAAAAGACTCACTCGGAGGACAAGATGGCTGCAAGCAAGGAAGCCATTTTGGTAAAAAACAACACACACACATAAAATATAGATATAAACTTGTGCAAAAAAAAACAACAGAAAGTAAGATTTTAATTTGAAAAAAATATAAAATAAAATAAAAAACACTGACTGGAAAATGAAGGCCACACAACAACATGTAAAAAGGTTGATTGCTGGATATTGGTGCTTACCTTGAGATTGTCTCTTAGACCCTAGTTGTGTTGTACTCTGATTCATGTTTGCTCAAAGAGCCAATGAGGCAGAACCTGAAATGTTACGGCTCTTTCATTTAACATCATTTTTTTCTTTTGCAAAAAAAAAAGAACATTCTGTGCTACTGTACATGACAGGAATTGCTGACTAGCTTTTGCTCATCGTAAGTCTGAAAGTCTTGCATGCAGTGGTACGGTCGAAAACGCCAGGGGAGGGCCAGGGAGGGCACATTTAAAGTGCATGCGGGAGAGAGGTTGCATGTACAAGTTCCTTTTTCAAAGAACAGTGCATTATTGTCGTTTTTTTAAAGATGCCAAGGTGCACAGTAAAATTTTAGGTATTTTTAAGTTTATGTTGGGATAATCAGGCACCAATTCGAGCTCTTGTGCTAACAGCCAAGACTGATAACAGATTTTTAACTGGAATGAATTATAAAATTTATATTACTATATATTATAAATAATGCAACTGATGTAAACGTCTCATTTAAGTTAAAAACAGACTAGAAATTCTTGGCGTGTTGAAGGACGAGCATGCAACAGGTGGCGCAATCTTAGTCCTTTGTAAATGATGCATTTTCCTTAACAAAAAGCAGAACGAAAAGCAAGATATAAAATGTAATCAGAGAAAAAGGGGAGAGCAAATCTAAAGTAAGAAGGAAATTAAAAAGTAACTTCCACTCATTCATTTTTACTATCATTTACTTTACTTTAAGGTTGTTGATCTCCCCTCATTATAAAAATCGACAGATACGCACCGCTGTACTGCCTTTTCGTGGCGTGAAAGCCGGTGGCTGGTGCTGGGAACTTCTTCCAGGTCGTCGTCAAGGTCACATCCATTGTCTGCTGCCTCTTGTGAATAGCTGTGCTTCATGACCATGATGCTCCTGCGGTTTCCCGTGGTGGGCAGCAGGGGCCTCACTGACATCGGTGGCTGTGGAAGATCTGTGAGCAGGGCTGCGGCTGCAGCATCCCGAGCGCACAAGTTTCCGCGGCTACCTCGTCCACTGAGTGATAGCTGGGATATGTGAGCAGACCCAGGGTTTGAGGAGGTTGTCCCACAGTGGTGATCATGGACACATCGTGATGAGGCACGGCGGAGGGCATGGTAGTTCTCAAAGTCCTCTGCCAGGTCTACAAAGTCTGCAGATGCGGCTGCAGTGGCACTGCGTAAGGTGCACAGCTCATAATGTGGCGGCTCAAAGACCTCCTGGAACATGGTGGGGTCAAAGTCCTCACGCCGCAAAATGTACTTTTTGCGCGGCTGCTTGATCTGCACTATGACTGAGACTATGAGGAGGATGAGGACGATGCAGCAGGTGACGCCAATGATAGTCCCGTTGGTGTTGTTCAGGTTGTCAAGGATGTTGGCTTTCCTTTTCTCTGTGGAAGACGCACAGGCAGCAAAACAGAAACAGAAAGTTTAAATCTTAAATTAGCCAAAGAGGATTAATACCACGATTAAAAATCACATCAGACTTAACACGTCCTTCTCTCACTGCCCGATGGCTTCCTTAATTTTGACTTTTATTTTCATCATTGGTTGGTAAGTATAACTGAGCATATGTTTAACCAAAGGGTTTTTGTGCTGATTTAAACAGTGCAGTTTGGATTGTGATGTTTTACTTCATCATTACAAAAATACAATACCCTCCAGTTGATTAGAAAATGTTTATTCAAACAGTACCAGCATTTCTGGCCAGACCGGCTAATGACTTATTGTGATTTTATTCTTAAGTATTGTATAAATGTTTAAATTATGTAAAAACAATGCAAATTATCAATGTGTGGCGCTTCTTAGCACTGTGCAAAATGATCCAGTTATAAATGTCTTAGCTTGGGATAAATCCTACCATGTCCTACAGTGGAGTAGTTCTGTTTTTGGACATCTGGAAATACTGTCATCATGATAACTGACACATATGGTACACATATTTACCAGACCAAACCGTCACAAAAATTTAAGTTCTAGGGAACCACAGTACTAAACCGTCACAAAAATTTAAGTTCTAGGTTTAATTTAATTCCTTTTTAGAAACCCTAGCCTGTTTGGTTGAACACAACATTGATAAACTTGCAGATCCCTAATACAATAATGGTCATTAAAAATCAAGCAACAGAAGACACAATAATACATCAATAATAGTGCAGTCTTTGGCTAATACTGTAGCCTGATGGTATTTGATGAAAACACACTGCAGATTCAGCTGTAGAATATAGATCATGTCTGCAGTTGTCAGCAACATCTCTCACATAAACCTTTAACAGTTGCATTCATTTGAGAGAATCTGAAAGGGCTGATGTATCTGTTTTTTTTTCAACAACTCTGACACAGTAAAAACAAATTATTGTTATTTCACTGCCAGCGCTGTAGCAAAAGAGCAGAGGATCAATGTATAGATCTCTGTCTTTAAAATGCTGAGGCTTTCATAGTATCACATTGTAAGTGAGTACACAGGAACTTGTCCCTGTGAGATGAGGAAACCGAAATGACAGCAGCTTCCAAGAATAAAGGCAAAGCCATGACTGCATGACAGCAGTTCTTGGGCATCAACCTGGTGGGAAACTTGACAACATGGACCTTGCTAGTACATGTGTTGCAGCCCAGTTTATAAATTTATAAAAAAGAGAGAAATGTTTTTCTTGATGATTTCTCTTGATGATTTCTAATATAACCTCCCCCCCAAAAAAGCTGATTTACTGTACAAACAAGTAAGATCGCTGTCCGTGGTGCTGAAATCTGGAGCTCTTGTCAAACAAAAGAGAAGCCTTAATCAGTACTTTGGATGTTTTTTTTTCATGTTTCTTCTTATGTCCTCTCCCACAGTGCTGTGTTCTATTATCAAAGAATATGTGGGGGAAAATCAAGTTACATCTCACCTTTACACTGGTTCTCATCCCAGGGGTAGACACAGTTCTGCATGCCATTACACACCAGTGTGTTGTTTATGCACATGTTGCTGTGGCAGAAGAAGGCATCTGCTTCACATGGAGCTGGAAAAGTAATGGGAAAAATTCATGTGATCCACACCACAAGACCTATAACAAACTCCTTTGGTGAATTTCATGGATGTTTTTTTTCAAAAACCTGCAGTCCCATCCTTAATGGTTTAGTAAATATGTTCTATCTATTTGACATATACATAACTTAAAAAGCAAACACCACAAGACCTATAACAAACTCCTTTCTACAGTATGTTTAAACCCTAATGACTCGCTGCACAGACCATATCAACACATAACCAGATGATAAACATGAGACAGAATGTTCTTGATCACATGACATCTGCCCTTGCAGTGTGACCTGCATAAGACATAAAACCGCTGTTGACTCCTCCTACCTTTCAACACACATCAGGATCATTGGCCTTAAATCAGTCTGATAATGCAGCCGTATCCATCATGATCAAGCTGTGTTATTGAAAACAAAGGTGCCCTTGCTTTCATGAACCATATCGTTCCAATGATCACATTAATGCAGAAGACTCCTGTGATATTACAGCACTGTGGTGACGAGGTAAATATGTACAGTATCATATAATGTTGTTGAAAAACTCAACCCACAATGGCAGCGACGTTGTTTTAGGACACTTTCTATTATAAATAGGGCTGCAAATGGAGATGGAAATGGAAATGGAGAATGGAGATTGTTGTTCACATTTCTGAATATGATTAAACGGTTTTCTGTCGCTGTCCTCCGCTCTGTGAGGCTGATCTGAAGCAAACAGGAAGTGTAAGCCACTGCAGATGTATGCTGGGATAGTATTCCAAGCTTTATTATCTTTTAAAAAAAGTTATTTTAAGCTTGAGGTGCTTAAAAAGTTGTAGTTTGCAGTTTGCAGTAGTACTGTAAATGACAACATGTATATTTGAGTAGATCATATTAACCTATTGATCCAACATGGGGGAAATTATCAGGGAAGGACTGATCTATGATTAAATAATTGTTGGAAATATTCTACTGTAATAGTTGTGTTTCACAGGAAGGCTCCTCTACTGTTATGCTAATTTATTCAAGGATTTACCTATGCAGAAAAGTAAAAAAAACAAACACAATAGCACATACTGGTGGTGATTCCAAATGCCCTGAGGTGTACTTTGTCATGGAAGTGAACAAAAGCAGTTTCATAGTGGAGACTCTTCCTCTCACCCTCTCTCTGTCCATCTCCCTCCTTCCTCTCCTGTGTGCCTCACCTTCCTCATCTCTTTTTCCCCCTCTCCACTCAGACACACAACATTGGCACTTCCTTCTATAGGGTCTTGGCAGCAACAAGGCAGTACCGGGGACTATTTGACAGTGTTACCACTGTGATGTATGGCTGTTTTCATCCCAGCCTCCATCTCAAGTGAATAATAACACACCAAATTAGAGTGACTTATCTCTATCTCTGTGTGTCCCACTCCTGTCCTGTCTGGGATTTTGCCAGCATTTCTTGGGGCCCGATGGCTCTTGGTAGTTCCTATCCTGCTCTCTCTTCTTTCCTTCTACGATTTTTCTCCCTTTTTTTAACACCGTAAATGCCATAACTGCCATATTTTTTGTTGACAATCACCAGAGGGAGCCCTTTCCCATCCGGCTGCCGAGTCTTCACTTCTCCTCTTTACAGTACAGCGTGAGACCAGGTAATGAATGGAATGCAGTACATACTAATCTGCTGCAAAATTAATTTCAAGACTGCCCGCACTGAAACATTTGCAGTCATTGCTGAAAGCATAAATTAACTCCTAAATGAGTGGCTGATGAAACCACACTTGGAGTCTCTACAGATATTTTGCACTGAAGTGCTGGGAGACATGCATGCTTATAATGGAAATTTCCTCCACTTAACTTAAATAAACAATATAGATTTGTGTTTTTTTAGTTTGGTTTAATTGGAAATTAAATTAACTATAATAACCGTGTTGTGTATTGGAGCGGAAAATTATGTATTTGCTACGATATTTTTTGTGATTATGTCAAAGAGATTTTTTAGGTTGCGACGGAAGGAAAAGATTTGATTTATTTTTTTGTGAAGCTGTTTTTAAGCTCTGATGATAAGCCCACTTGTTTTTTCTGTGTATTCTAGTACACTTATTCCCAAATGAATCAGCCTTGGAACACACATTCATCCTGAAGCATTTGGTCTTGACCCAATTATTATAACCATTTTTAACAACACAATGTAGTAAAGCTGAATATTTTGGGGCCTAAACTACAGATCACTAATATTCATAATCCTGTATCGTATGCACTGTTATGAGTAACATAGTAATTAACGATCATATAAACCTCATGTGACACCGGACCCATCCATACATCTACAGTTAAAGTTTTCATTAATGCAGCTTAATTAAATACGATTTGATTAAATTATAGTTTGCAATGAAATTACAAGCACCGTTCTAATGTTCTATGTAGAACAATGGAAAGCAGCAAGTCACGGCACTTGTCTCTGTTTGTATTCATGAGGCTAACGCCTTAATCTGCTTGTTCTGGGGTTTTACATCGCAACCACAGTAAAAATAAAATCACAAAAGTACGTTCATGCTGGTGCTTTCTCTCTCTCTTTTATCTCTCTCACACTTATTATTTGTGTGTGTCTCTCTCTCTCCCTCCTTGCTGATCTCCAGTTTAAACAAGTAACTACATTACATCTGTTTAAAGCATATTTAATTGATCAAATAAGAGGAAAAAGGAGCACAACTGTGATCCACTTTCGGGCCCTAACCCACCACTCTAACCCACCGCTCTAGTAAACCTGTCAGTGGAGATGATGTTATCTGGTAGACGTCCTAATAAAGACCACTGATGTTGGAAATATCACTGCGCTCTGTTGGTCTTGAAAGCTTTCACCCATAAAATTAAGAAGGTTCACAAGAAAAGACACGGTTAGTGTAGTGAAGCTAAAGAAGAATTTCAGGAGAAGCCCAGGAGACAGGTATTACCAGATGAGGCGGAACATCCGCTGACAGCTGAGATCCAGTAAAGAATCGCCACAGACATTAATAGCTTTTAATGAATTAAAAAAAAAATCAGTGTCAACTGTGTGTGTGTGTTCTGTGGTTGGTTGTTTCTTACAGTTATAAAAGGATTCAGATTCAAGGTTATGGAATTGAGTGTGCTAAAGAAAAACACACAAAAGTAAAGCCACAGTTCATTGGAGCATTGGAATCCCTTAGCTTGTATGTCTCTGCTTCTCCAGCGTCAGTAAAGTCGGTTAGAGTTTAATTTAACAGATGCTAGCTTCTGTCTAAACTCATAAAAAAAGTTTTAGAGCAATAAGTAAAAAAATATTACAATAATACCAATTAATGTGATTGGACACCATTTTAAGATCATTTCAAGTTGTTATGTAATTATTTGGTTTCTACATTTGTCGTTTATAAACTAAGTTTTGTTGCAATTCAGTCGAGTGTTCAGCCCTGGCTTTTATATAATTATTAAGACTCAACATCTGTCCTGTTGTGATTCACCACTGACTCAGACATGTCTGTCATTAAGGGGATTTTACTAAATCTGGTCACAAGTATTCAAAGCTACGTGTCTAACTTAACCGAAAGCATTTGAACGATTAAATAAAACTTTAACATTCAGCTCATTGACAAGGCCTTTCAAACAGCATTCGTAGCAGTCCCCAGCAATGACAACAGGGGGTGCTGCTTGTTATGCAGAATTGTACTTGGGCATTAGGAGGTACATCGTGTCCAATAATGTCTTGTCAGAGACATTTTTTTTCTGGGGTTCAGTCGTTGCTGTAAGGCTCTTGTTTGAATGAGAAGCCAAATATGAATAATATCAGAGTCAATTAATCAAAGTCAGGACAGTCAGTGCATTTTTTAAATCAAGAATAATTCTGCAAACGAGTGTGTCTTTGTGTGTGTGTCTACAAAGACAAAAAGAGATTTGTGGAAGCAGCAGGTGTGAAAAGAAAAAAGGATAAAACAAAAAATAATAATGAGGCTCACGTTTGGGAACATCCTTCCTCTACCAGAACAACTTACTGGGAGTCAGCAGGTATGAATGGTCCTCTAAAAGCTACTGGTCCCACTGGGATCCAGCTAGTGTGAAGAAATGTATAAAGGCTTAGGTTGTGCGGTCGCCAGGGAACATTTACTCTGAAAAGTGCTCTGTAAGCTGCAAATCTACTTAATGCACCTGTAAGCCAATATGCGCGAGCGGCGCACACTTGCAGTCGTAAGCACAGTGGCTTTCTTTAACGGGATCAGAGGATTAGACAACATTTGTTATGTATGTGTATCACAATGCTTATTTAGCTTCCTAACTTGTTTCTGATACGTTTGTTTCAATGGTTTTATTTTCGTCTCATTAAGAGAAGAATATTATCAGACCGTCACTATCATTTTAGACAATACAGTATTTGAAGAAAACTGAGTCAAATATAAATATAATAAAAATAATAAATATAAAATTAAAAACAAAGACAAATAAAACTAGACCATAGTTAACACAGCCAAATGAACGGAAAGTGAGCAGAGCTTTTACACCAATAGCCCATTTCAATTGATATAACAATCAAATTAACACGCACAATGTTGGTTAAATAACTCTCTTGAATAACTTCCGTGTTGTAATTGATGCATTATAGCTCTATGGCACCACAGGCTTTTATAGTTATTATACAAGTACAAGTTGTGAATGTACTTCCTTTAAGAAAGCCACACTCTGGCTCCACAGTACAAGTCATAGCACTCTGCTCTGTATGGTCCCTGAATTATTGTAGGATTCTAGAACTATAAAGTGAATGAATTAATTTTATAAAAACCTTAAGACAGGGTACGTCATAAACAACTCAGAAGAACAACTCTAATTGTAATTTTATTCTGCCCCATCTTTTACTAAATCACATAAAAAAAAACTTGACCTCAAGTCAGTAAACTCTACATCACCTTCTGACTGACAGCATATTAGAATAAGCCGGAAGACTCCACAGGTCCCTGAGTGGAATACTGTGTTCCATCGTTTCATAATTCAAAAATGAAAACAAGGTGAAAGCGCACACCAGAGTGAATCACTTGTTCTACGGTGTATGCCTTCACTCTCTCTCACACATACCAGTTCATTGGCAGGTTTGACACGGTTGGTGCAGTGCTGCTGAGCAGTGGTGGATGTAGCTCTGAAGGCTGAGGTCTGACTGTGGATCGCCTGAGTGACTAAGGCAGCAGCGTTGCCCCGGCAACAGCACATCCTAGCTTTGCTTGGTGAAAAGGCCTTACAAAAGGGACACTGACTTCACAACACAAACAACTCTGCTGCTGCAGCTGCTGTCGCTGTCATCTGCTGAAGCAAGTGACCAAAATATCACATCCTATCACTACAGCATTCTGTAAACATCGGTGCTCGTGGTGTACTAGACACTCCATGTAACCTGCAGTTTCTCTGTCTGGGTTTGATGATTCGGTGTGCGCTTATGAGAACTGTGTGGTACCTATAAAAACTCGTACCGGCTACTTATAAGCCCCAGAGCAGCCAGGTCCACGTCACTGCTATAAAGAACGCCCTCCACAACCTCTATCAAAACAATAAGCTCCATCATTAAAACATGCTTCTTTTTTTTTTTTTTTAATGGCTGACGCAGACTTTGCCTTTCAGTGTTTTTTTTTTTAAATCCCTGCGCCCTTTCAAAATTTAACAATGCACTCGTTCTACCTGTGGTGCCTCAGCAGATCTAAGAAAAAGAGAAAAAAAATCCTTCTTTTATGTTAAGACAAAATCACCCAAAGGCCATATTCCTTGTAATAGGAATCATGTTCCATGGCTTCCTGCTTGGGGCAGATTAAATGGTCGTAAAACTAAATGGTATCCACTGACAGCATCTTTCAAATGAAGAGTATCTGATATCAATCTTCATAAATGTGGTCTCCGCGTCTCCATCTACCATTAATCACAACCACTGTCCATTTCTGCTTTACAACAGTGTCGCTGTGATCTGATTAACAGATCGCATCAGTTGATCTCGTCAGGGTGTTTGCAGTAAAATACCTGGACGATTACTGGGATGTGTGAGTGTAGATGTGGGCTCTCAGAGTGCACTCTTACGTTCTTGGTAGGTTGTGAAAAGGATGCGAAAGCGACTCTTGCGGCTGGCCTCGTCCGCCCACATGCGGATGACACCCAGCGTGGAGACGAGCATGATGTCATTGGCCACGGTGGAGCAGAACTTGCTCTTGAGGTCTTCCACTGAGCTGAGAGGAAACAGAAGAACATTGGACGACATTGTAAATCAATGATTTGCCATTTGAACGTGGTTGAAAACAGAAGAGTTAATGAGTTAAAAAGTCATACCTGCCGCCGTCGTACACTGCTACAAAGTTGCGCTTGCACTCGTTGGAATTCGCCATTTCATAGTCGAGAAAACGCAGGTAGATCTGTGAATTGCCAGAAAACAGGCAGAAGATAAAACGGGGGGAAATGAAAAAAGATAAAGTCAGGTGAATTAAGAGATGATATATTTGCTTGTGACAGTGTTTAATGAATAAAGCGAGTAAAACAGGAAAGAGACAAATGGGAAGGATTTCAGCTCCATTATGGTCTCTGCATCTTATTTGTTATCCCGGCGCCTGACGGAGCGGCGTTTTAATGAAATAAGACTGACAGACTGCAGCTTGTACAAAGTCATTACAGACGCATATCAAATGAAGAGTCGGAGACAGACAGAATCTATTAGCTTTGCGCTCATTATCCATTTGTGTTGGGATAAAGCATTACACAGAACCCAGCAGGCTTTGAGTGTGTATGCGAGGAAGTGTTACCCACTCACAGTCAATTTAGCAAAGACGGTTGCTGTTATTTAAATAGCGGTTTTATTGACAGACTTGCGGAGAGTCTGGAGTTTAAAATGAAGACTATGAAGACAAATGATGTTATTTAATCCTTTGTTATACCAAAGATCTGCTTGGCTAATAACTCTGACCCCTTCACAACAGCTTCTCAGTTACTTCTGTCTTATCACCTGTCACTCATTCATCAAGCTGAAACCACCCAATCACAGCCACAGTTCTGGTTGGCTGCACACTGCACTCACCATCATTAGAGTTAATGAGTGGGACACTCCCAAACTGTGACATGGAGGACCGGGACAACAAATGAGCAGAGCTGCATATTGAGAATGATAATGGACCAAACAGTGTCAACTTGGATCCAACGACATGACAAGTGAAATGGACTGAAGGGTGAAAATAAGCTGGACAAGTCCTCTGAGGTCTGACGCCACAGTCGATCATTTCCAGTTTAATTACATAGTCAGATTTCTTCACAGCGTTGGTGAAAATGAGACTGAAGTAAGATTTTTGGCAGAATCAGGAACGACACGGAGCAAAGAGACGGCTGTGAGCTTTTGTATTTTTGACCACACATGGGAAATGAGTGCTTTTCAAAAGTCAATTTCTGTAAAAAGACAGCATGATCCTTATGTTGATAATAATAAAGTGACAAACCAAGCAGACAGGACTGCATGATTGAGGAGACACTGAGGAGGACACTTTGTGTCAAATGTCACTGTTGAGTGGTTTAGTCTGAAATATCACAAGGGTGTTCTCGTACCGGGCCTTTGACAATGACAGAAAGCTAAGACGGGACACTTTAACGTGATTTTAAAGTAAGATGGAATAATTCAAGGAGACACAAAAGACAGTGTCAGTCGTGTGAGTACTGCTTAGTGATGATAAGAGTTGTCACCAAACTAAAACCTAGACTCAAAAGCAGCATTTAAACCAGAAGAAACTGCACAAGCAAATAAAAATCAATAACAAATAATATTGTTTTTCTTTAATACTGTAAGACCTGATCTTCATTATTGTTACTGTAAGAACCCACTACGGCTGAAAATGTGCTATTTTAATAGCATGGACTTCTTACATCTAATAATGTTTAAGGAAATTCTCCTGGGATTCTGATATTTATGATTGTCTACTTGAATCTAATATAAGTTTAAATAATCCAATATATGCACCACCATTTGTGTTATTATGTATGCATGTTATATTAAAGCATTAATTATTGATTACAGTAAATAATTGAATAATATCTAGGAATTAATTGGTGTTTGTCTTCAATAATTAACCCTTTGTTTACGATAAAAAGTGTTCTCACTGCAAATGGTTTAATTTTACATCATAGTTAGTATAAATGTGCACCTAGTGCACATACACGATAATTAAGTGGGACATTTTTTTTATCTCTCGCTGCTAAGTTGCATCACTGTAGCTTTATTCTTTGACTGCAGTAAATTTATGTAAGTATATTTTATACATTAAATTAAAGGGAAAAACTCACGACGTTTGATGCAGTTGGCTCATTAGCAGTGAAGCTTCACTCTGCTTGTATTTTCTTAATATTCCCCTATTTTCTTTCCTCTTAGAGATGGAAATATATTTATATCATTCACTGATGTAAGTCTTCCAGCTGCTACTTCAATACCGTCTGGGGAGTACTGAAGTACTGAAGCCAGTCATGAGGTGAATTTCATATATTCGTTGGGCACTAACTAGTCTCCAAATTTTAAATGTATTACTTGTTAGAATAATGAAACATTTTGCCAAAAAAAGACAATGTTTCGACGAGTTAATTTATTGTCCAAGGTGTTTAACCTGCACTCATAGCACCCGCTGTAGGGGAATCAGAGGTCACTATTCACTATTTTGTATGCATAGACTGTACATTTTTCCTTTAACATGTTTGAAGAGCCATAAGAAATAAAGATAAGAATAGCATTTTCAAACAGATGGGATTTTGGTTAAAGGGAGAAAAAAGAGCTGGAGGGAAAATAGTTTTTTTAATTTAAAACAGAGTAGTAAGAACTGGCAGATAATGTTTGAAAATGAGAATGCATTTAAAGGCAGCAGTCTGCGACCGATATAAAAGGATTAACTCTGGGCAGACGGATTGCAAATAAGAAAATGTTGTTAATTAAAAAAACATTTTCTTTTTAATAGACTTCATTTACTGCTAATACCTGACAAGAGCTACAAAATAAGTAAAGAACAACAATCCACAACATTAGGCATCAGGGCTGACTTCAGGCTGAGATTCAGCAACATTAACAGTCCTTCAGTCAGAATCACAGTTGATGAACTGTAAAACCTAAAACAAAAACACTAATTAACTGTTTGTGTGCTTCTGCCCATGTATGTTATATTAACCACAAAGTAAGGTCATCAACATAGTGATGGTTTTATCTGACTGATAGCAAAGTGCTATCACTTTGAATGCGAGTATGTACAGTTTGCCTTTGCATTTTTCTACATGCACTGCTATGGTACCATACCTATTTTGCACCAATGCATCCCTGCCCATAAATTGTTAGCTGGATGAAGCATCAGAGACAAAGAGACATGTCCCACAGGGGACAACAAGGACACTAAAGAGGCTTTGGAACCAGGAGTTGAAAGACACCAAATCACAAGGCTCTATTGGTCACTGCTGCTACAACAAATCTTTTTAAAATACCAAATTTTACACTCACTTAAGCAATAACTTGCAGGCAGCTCCAGTGTGTGACTTGGAAAAATGAAGAAGTCATTATCAGAGTCTGTGAGTTAGATAGACTAAATTAAAAGCTCTTCATTTATGGATTTTGCCATAAGTCCTGTAACTGAAAAATCCAACACAAGGCCACATTGTAAAACGACAAAAGCCAGCACAGATAAAATCAACACTCTATGAGGATGGAGAGCGTCTTCCGCTGGAAAATGAGCTGCCTCTCATTGATCCTGCAGCACATGCCGTAATAACGGCAAAGAATCCAATAACTGAGTGGCGAACAATACGTTTTTACTGAGCCTTTAAAAAATGCCGGAAACAGTGTGGAAGCTCGCTCATTACAGCCACTGGGGAATGTCCATATTTTCGCCATTATCTCCATGAACAGACGTGGAAGGTGACAGACAAGTGCAGGCAGGTGTGATAGAGGAACCCAGAACTGAAAAAAAAACAAAAAACCTGACAGACATGATGCCCATGAAAAACACTGCGGCCGCTATGACTCAAAATGATGCACACCAAAATACTCCTCTCTCCACCCAACAACTGTCAGCTGGTTCAAGACACGATTCTGAATGTAATTACTAAGAGAACATAAGTCTGAGAGAGGAAGTTCTCACTATGAAAATAAAAAAATATGCATTTATGTTCTTCAGTTCACTCACTGAGTAGACTTTTTTTATTATTATGCTGGCAACTAACCCTATTAAGTATATAATGTCACTCAACACCAGTAAATTCACTCCAACCTTAATTTAATATGCAAAAAACAAAAACGAGAGAATCGTATAACTTCAATGACCTACTTAAATTCAATTACCAAACAAAAATTAATAATGTTTCTCATTTAGCAGGTTAAGTAAAAAAGGCAGCTTCCACAAAGAACTCACCAATGGAATGACTCACCACCTGACGTTGAACTTTAGGACAGAATTGTCATTCAATTGGAAAAGCAAAGTTTCTAAAATGTGGCACCGCTACACACGTCACAACATACACAAATAAAAAGGTGTAACTGGCGTGCCTGCAGTCCAGAAGTGTCATCTATTCAAAACATCTGGCACATCCTGAACAGGAGATCCGATGACAACAAGCAGAACAGCCTTGGTATTTTCAACAGTGGAGGATGAATTGGAAAACTTATATGCTTGTAAACTTATAAATGGATAAAAACATTCATATAAATTTGGATGTTATACAATGAAAAACTTTTTTTCTGGAGTGTGTTGAATGGTTTAATTTACAAAACAAGATAAATACATCTTTTATACTTTTTAAGGAAGTGCACCAACTCCTCTGTCACTGTGCCACGTGTGCATCTTGAAGTCTTCTCCTATTCCTGGACTCACGTGCCGTTCCTGTCTTTGCCGTTTCACCCCTACACTCCATCTTGTTACATTTATATCTTGGACAAAAAGCATTATTAAGAATTTATTTCCCATTTTTCCTCTTCCTCTGTCCCCTCTCTCCTTCCCCATTGGCCCCCATCTCAGTGGACCACTCTAGTGCAGTCTAATTAGAGCCTCTGGTATAGGATGTCATTATCTCTCTACTGTGTCTGGCACACTGGGCAAAGTACAGCACTGCATCAGCATGGGGAAATAGAAGCATGTGCCCATGCACACACACACAGAAAGTCCTTTGTTAGGGGGTGGTGATGATGGAGGAAAGGTTGTATCTTGTGCAACAGCAGCAACATGTGAGCAGGAGGAAACAGAGAGACTTTCTGTGTCGGCAGCGTGACAGGTACTGGGCCGATGTGGGCAGATATGATTGGCTGAAATCATCAGGCTCCTCTGATTGACTTGTGCTAAAACATTTATTTGCCGTCTCGACTATCAGTGAGAGTGACTGTCTGCCGTTGGCGCAGGACTCGTGCTGTGCAAGTCACGCGCAGGACAGGATGTGACTCGTGATTGGAGCCCGGTAGAACACTGACTGGACTTTGCCGCAGCCTCGGCCACTGTCTGTCTCTGGCTCTTTCATGCATGTGCACGGCCCTGACTTCACACACACAGATTTACTGTATAAACATGACACCCACAAAACTGATTTACAGCCCTCTCTGGGGATGTCGTTTTGGTTGACTTGTGCACTGCACATAAAGGGAATAGGAAATCAGACCTGCTTCTTTCATGAATGATATATTTCAAGTCTGTGTTGCAAAAAAAATTGCTTACTTCCATGTGAATTCCAAACATCGGCGAAAAGGTGTTAGGATCAAAGGAAAGCAAAATAAAGGAAGTTTCCGAGCCTTAGTGTTAGATTTTTGGTGCTTTTGACCAGCCGTTAGTAGCTGCATCTCAAGGACGTCCCTGAATAAGAGCACGTTCTATCTCATTCATTGAGAAATGTGCAAGATAAAGACCGTGTTGGATAAGAGCACCGGTGCGGCCATGAATCAAAGCCACACCAGTTTTATTAGCCACTCATATCTTAAATCACAGAGGACGTGGACGATGCAAGAACAGCATCGTATGACAAATCTGTGAAAAAAAAAAAAAAGATAAAACGGCTGAAAACTAGATGCTCGTTTTTATCAGAAACACATTCTGTGTGGTACCAAATAATTAGAAATACGATGTGCTAAATTAGTAAAAAGGTAACAGGACCCCATCTAATTTCTGAGAACAATGGCTGATGCATATATTTAGATCTAAAAAGACTTTTAATTGTAATGCTACCCTGATGATAACCAACATACAGACACCGACATTTATTTGTGCTCACTGTCCTCTTCTCTTCACTCTTGTGACTCAAACAGGAAAAAGCAGGGATTTTTTAAACCGTTTCTTTTAATTTGGACCATTTATCTTCATTTTTAGTTTTTAGATTTTGGGCAGTGACCAAATGCAACACTAGCCTGAATTATTTTATTTATTTATTTATTTTTTGACCTTGATTAACTTCCGTTTCTGTTTGATTAACTTTCCGTTTGATTTTGTTTTTTAGTGAAACATTGCTATTTGTTTTTGTTTTAGTTGTAACTTGTGAGGCCCCTTTATATTCTGGCCTCCAAAGATCTGTTTAAATTCACTCCCTGGTGATGGATATGCGGATGTTGTGCTGCACAAACTCACATGAACTTCAGTATTTCTAAAATGAAGTCCTGCCTCCATTAAGCCTCTGCCCTCAGGAAACTCAATTCTGGGGCATAGGTGTGTGTTCCTGTGTGTTTGTTCCTGTGTGTGTGTGTATGTATGACTGTATTAGTATATGCATGCAGGGCGCTGTTGACAACACAGGGCTGGAATGTAAAATACAGATGGCTGCAGGCCTTTGGGTCAACCTGCTTGGCAACAATATTACACCCGCACAACCTCCTCCTCCTCCTTCTCCTCCTCCTCATCGTCCTCTCTGCCTCATCTACTCCCCCTTCATCTGTTTATCCCCTCTTCTCCTTCTGTCTCAATATTCTTCCTGGCAACAGCTAGCTGATTTAACAATGTATCCAAACTCAAAGTTAGCTCCACTGCCTCTGTGTTTGACCTTAGGACACCAACAGGTCTCAAACTGAAACCACCAAACAAACAACAGCAAAATATTTTTTTATTTTTTTTAAATTCTGACGTTACTGTGCTGTGTTGTCATCAAACTGGCTGATGGAAACACACAATCTCATTTTATACTATATGACATTTTCAAGTCGGCTCCTAAATCTAATACACTGCCGAATGCGAGCACGGCTGACGTCACTGACCTTGGAGCGTGGCGGAGCACGGATGTACCATTTACAGTCCACAGCCTCGGCAGCGCCAGCCTTCCCGTCTCTGGTGATCTGATGAGACTCAACGATACCTTCTGGACCCACCATGTCATACTGACAGGCTGCACACACACATACACACACAAAGGCACACAACAATAAACAAACACCGTGCAATATGTTCAGTAACTGTAGGTCACACAGTGGGGTATATGAAGATCAAGAGAGTGAGTCAAAGACGGAGAAGACAGGGAAGAAACAGGCAAACAGAGAGAAGGAGACAGGAGGAGAATACCTACAGGGCAGAGGTGGAGGAACTCCCATGTCTGCAAAGTCTGGATCTGAGGAGAGAGCAGAGGAGCGGTGCATTTTTGTTGTTACTGAACGTCAGAATCTTCAGAGAGGCAACAAAAGTCGGCTTTGACAAACTTCTGCAAAAATAACGATAAAACAAACTCCTGACTGATTTTATGATCTGTGTATGTTTTGTTTTTCTCCTTTTTTCCCAAGAAAATTCTAAATATCATTATTCTTATGTTGTAATTTGATCATTTAATGTGTTTAATTTAAGGTTTTAATATATTTATAAAATATTCATGTCCTTTTTCAACATCTTTGACTCTGAAATGTGTCATTATTAATATTATTATAACTGTTGTTGCAGACAGCAAATATTCTACGTTGAATAAAATTCCACAAAATGAATGTAATAACAAATGGCAAAAGTGGGCAGAGCTATTCCCCAGACTGTCTTCAACACTAATGGAACATCACTGTCACATCAGCTCGTCACCATTCTATTGCATATATGTTCTGACTATAATTTATCTAGTGAAAAAGCAGTGGTGTCTTCAAAGACGGGCTGTTAGCTAAGAGCCTCGTTCAGTGTAATTTGAGGACAACCCTGTAATAGAAAACACAAGGAAAGGGATTTGCATTAAATCTGATTGTTCCTTGTCAAATCGAGACATGGCGACCACTGTCTGAGCTCAGTGTGGAAAATGAGCTCTGATTGCACAGCGGGAACACCTTCTCCAAATGTGACTGTTTTTTGTCTGTGTGTATGCCCTAATTTTCTTTTTTTTTCACAGAGACATGACTCAGAGCTTCACTTTTGTAGAGCTGTAGTCGTGGGAACAGAATTCCACACACCTGACCCTCCACACTGTGAGTCAAAGAGGAGACGAAATATGATTGAAGACAGAAGGTGAGTAATTTGACATTTGTCAGAGAAGGAATCTTGACTTTAATTTTAACAATTTAGACTGTTAAATTATTACAAATTCTAATCTAATTAATCACAGGATAGCTAATGATAATCATGATTAATCTACTAATTAGTTAGTCTTAGCAGTTTACAAATGTGTTTTACTTTTGTTTATATATATATATATATACTGTATATATTATAACTTATAATTTTGCATCGTAGAGTTGTTGGAGTTTAGTCTCTACAGTGTCAGTCTGCTTGTCAACCGCAGACTTACTTATCAGCAGTGTGTATAAATAACAACATGATACCAGAGCAACGAAAGTGGAAGAATGGAGGAATTATTGGAAGTATACAGTGTGAGTTTTTCCTGTGCAGTCATTAAAATACATTCATATCATTTATCCTACTTAATTTCACAAACTAATGATCGACTCTAACAAGTACAATTTGCACATATTTCAAAACCAACCTTTCTCTGGTCAACAACTAATGTCACAGAGATGAACTAGGACTCCTGACCATTAAGAAAGTAAACCTCAGGACAAATTCTAATCTGACTCCTCCACAGCTGACATCCTGTGACTCACCCACAGACTGACAGTTTTATAGTCAACACCACAGTCGCGACACTTATTATCCCATTTTAATGGGTAAAACCATATTAAATATACCAGCAGCAATTTTCCTTTTCCTTTTTAGAGAAATAAATCCCGGTGTATTTAATGATATCAGGAACAGACATCTATACAGACTGGGATCTAATGTTGTTGCATTTTAAAACCAGGTCAAGCTGAAGATCCTGGAGTGGATGATAAGATGAGTCCTAACATGGGGCTGAACCATACGATAATCTAAATTCAAAGATATCAAAACGTGTGTTCAATGTCCCCCTCAATAATTGATATTAAGGCATTATTGACCAAGCTCTATTATCAATTGTTATTACTTTTCACCACAGGGCCTCCTTATCTTCAATATTTATCCATGTTCTTTGTTTCCCTGGGGAGGTTCAGTGCAGTGTCGAGGACAGGTGAGCAGGGAGGCATGGGCGATGAGAAAATCAAAGTGGAAGACACTTAATGAAACACTGACCTTCAGGTCGTTTTTGCTGGTTTCACCAGAGATTTATTATTGGGCTTTGGCATCACTTAACCTGACACCATCACAAGGCCAAGGAACCTGAGAGGAATTCATGCATGTGTGAAAGCATGGACACAGACACACGCACACATGCACACTTTTTTGGCACTGAGTGGGTGCTGTTTGCGTATGAATGCTTCTTGTGTGACTTTTGACCTTTTTACACCAAAGCTCCTGAATTTCAATCAGGCTCTCTGCCTCCTCCCGCTCCATCAATCACTCCCTTCCCCTCTCCTTGCCCTTCCTGATTAATCAATTCAATCAATTACATGGATTGATAAGATGATTGATGAACTGTATAAAGAATGTGTACTCCGTTGGCAGCTGCTGATTTAAATGTGTGATAAAGATGAATGTGGGGGGCTTGAGTCACAGGGTGTCATATTTGATGAGTCACAATTCAGCAGCATCTGCATGTCACAGTAAACTGTATACACCTCAGTGAGTACACGTATAAATTAAACCACAGTACACACTGTACTGCTTAGGTGAAATATGTGTAGGTCCCGAGTTGTCATTGAACTCTGCCGTTTTACTATGTTGCCTGCATTATCCTTTCTCCAGAGCCTCCACCTGAGCAGGCTGAGCAGGATTCAGAGCACATACACTCATACCCCCCCGCCACCTCCACTCTTCATAAAGCACTACTTAGAGTCTAATCTTCTGTGGCTTTACTGTATTTACCCTTTGCAGCGTTGAAAATGTTTGAACACGGTTTTGAGGCACACAGACTTTAAATTACGAACATCTATGAGGTAATTAAGAAAAAAAAAAAACATTGCAGTTTTGCTATGATGCAAATGACAGAAGAAATGAAGAAATAAATGCCCAAGGTTTGAAGAAACGATGTTCAAATACCCGGAAATAGAAATAAACATCTTTTCAACAACCATCTCAAGATTTCTTAAACAGACAAACAAAAAAAAAGAGGTACAAATGCCAGCAGTTATTATTTACCCTGGCAAACAGGCAGAAAAACAATGATAAGGAATGTGTTCCATGTTAAGAAATGCTGAAATAATAAATAATAAGTACAGGTTCTGATAAGCTGTGTTTACCTGAGTAATGGGAAATGATTGATAAGAAAACTCCAGTGAATGCACACAGACAAACAGAGATACATTGAATGGATAACTGCAGGAGTGTCAGGCTAAGAACCTGGGTCTGAGTCAGTCCTGTTCTAACGACAGTCCATGCTAGACAATAACATGTAAACAGTTTTAATTCTTACAACTTTGTGGCAACTATTATTTTTCTAGTTAGAATGCAAACGTCTTTGGCCCCATTGATAGGTAGCCCTATTTACGGGCCATCATCAGAATCAGAATTTTGACGTGAAGATTAAGGTGGTGGAATAAATGTTGCTTTTACCTTTAAAGACATTATTAAGACTTCCATCTTGGATATTACTTTTTAAGGACTCCTCTAAATATTGAAAGGACAGCCTTTGTTGTGAATTCCAAGTAGACTACTGCTCTTATTCTTAATTATTAACTGAGTCTTACTGATCTTTTTATTGCCCATTGCTAGACTACTTTGAATTTATTCTGCCGTTGTTATTTTAACTTTTTAAGACATAAAGAAACCCACAAAAAAATAGTACTAATGTATTGAAATGTATTTATTGTCTTTTCTGGTTCCAGAAATTTGGTGCAGATATAATATATTGGTTAAAGGATCAGACAGCAGGCCACATCTCCTTCCTTCTATATCTCATCTCTCTTTTTTTTAACTAAAAGTACATGATATGATTGTCATAAACAGAAATGATACAAGTGCTTATTGCATGTAGAGTGTGGTAGTACTGCATCTGATCACGAGTGTTCATTTGAGACCCATGCTGAGATGCATTCTAATGCCAGGTATGAAGTGCTTGTGATTGTGATCACGTGATCACGGGTGTTAATAGTCTGAACACATGTGATCACGGGTGTTAATAGTCTGAACATGCTTTGAATCAGTCGTCGCTCTTTAAGATGCAGGCACAGCATCGCTCCACTAATGTAAGACAGTGCATTTCATTTGGATATGAACATGATGCTATGTTACTCTTCACTCTTCTGTGCCAAGCTCAGTCTGTGCAAAATTGCAGTGAGTGAAAACAGTGGCTTTTAGTGAAAGCCAACAGTCCGGCGACCCAATATGCAGAAGATACACACGTTTACATACAGTACATGGACAAGTGAGTATGATTATTTTCCCCTCTGCTGCTTAACAGTGACATTTAAATAAGCACCTGATTAATAATCATTTAAAGTTGCTGCTCCAGCTTCTATTTTTTTAATCATGACAGATTTGCCATTTTAGCAGAAGCTAACTTTACACTTTTGAATACCATGGGGGCTATCAGCGTTCTTTTATTCAAACAGTAATCTGCTTCCACTTCCTGAAAACAAACATACACATGACATAATGGACTATTCAACAATGTCGCCTCAGAAAATAAAAGGACCATGGTGGAAATCCTATTTGATAAAACAGATGCCGTAACGATTAGCTATATGGCTAAAACCCACTGGGAACGGGTTTGTTGACCCTGCTGATGACGGTCCAACTCTGCAGAGCCACAGCTGTGAAAAGAGGAGGTCAAAGAATCTGTGGGGGACTGATAGGATTCACCACACCCTGGGTGTCATGGCCAGTGCGCTGGGTCTGTGCCCTGGACCGCGATTAGTGGCCATTTTTTTTTCCCTCCCACCCCGTGCCACGAACAACAACTGGCTACAAACAACAATCAGCCTGCAAACAACTGCAGAAAAAAATGTGTAAATAGTGCTTGGTATTTATAGTTCAAATAAGAGTCAAACCATCTTTTCTGTTTTATATCCACACATGCTCACCTCAGTCTGCTTCACATTCCTAAATTCAACCTACCCTTGAACTCTGTTTATCACAGAAGCCAACAACGAAAACCTGCTGCATTTAAAGTGCTGTTGGCGGTGGGGCGAGGTCAGCTTTGACTGGGAAGTTATCAGTGGGGGAAAGATACACTAAATAATCCTCACCGGCATGTCAGCCATCATTGGTTCATATGCCCTTGAGCAAAGCACTTAACCCCAGTATGTTCCTGTGGAAATGTTCTGTGTCCAGAAATATCATCTTTCAAAAAAAAGAGAAAGCCGGAGCAGGATCGTCTGTCAGATGTCTCAGCACTTAGAGGACAGACTGTCACAGCATTTCAGTGGCATACACGTTACAGAACAGTCTGATCCGTGCCCTTGTGTGTGAACTGATGATTCATGAGAAACATTATTGATCTCCATATGGGGGAGAAGTTATAGAAAAAGCTCCTGAAGCAGATCTGGAGAGAGTGTGTTTTTCAAGGACAGACGAATCACGAGGTTCACTGATCTTAGCGTTTGTCAACCTTTTTCGCCTCACATGACTCCAATGCCTGTAAACTACAAACTACAAACTGTAAACTATGTGCCTTTTCAGCTGCCTGATAAGTTCTTTTAGCTGTTTTCCCCACAACATCTTCGCAAATGTTGTTCCTCTGGCCTGTTTTCCTCACTGTTTTTTTTATTAGCACAGCTAGAATTTCACAGCTCATTTAGCAAATTTGTGTTAAAAGACAAAAAATCTCTCTTGTTAATTGACCTGCTCATTTGCTCATTAATCAACACTGCTGTCGACAACATTTTTTGCCAGAGGAGCCAGGTTACTGCAGTAAGATAAACAGCAGCTCTACATTTAACTGCATACACTGTGTGCCATGTTGAGTTCAAGTGCGGATGAAGATTTCTGTCTTACTAGAACAGCTGGAAATGTAGTCAGAAGTCAGAAGAAAGGATTTTTATGTCATTTCACAAAATTCACTGATGTCAGAAAACACTATATGGTTTTGTGTGTCTCTATCCTCCTTTGAGCTTGTGTGTGCGTGTATGTGTGCCTGTGCACTAACAAATGTGTGCTTCCTTCCATCTCTTCCATTGATCAAGCCTTTAACTGCTCTGCTCTCTCCTTCCTCCCAGAGTGCCCCTGGGAAACAATGACAAGGGCAAAAAGCTGATACTAAAACAACTCCACTGCAGCACCTTGTGAACAAGGTCCCTACTACTGTGTCGACACACAGTGTGTGTGCGTGTTACCCACCAGTATACTGCAGTGGTGTAATGAAGGCCCAGTACTGCAAGTGCAGTACATAGCTTTTACTGCTGTAGTGTTAGGCAAATGTACTAGGTACCAATGCTTTATCTCTCGTGACATTTTACCTAAAGGTCATAAAACCTTCTCAGTCCACATGAAGCTTTGTGTTCCTGCTTACTCCAGCCCCCGACTGCTCAGCACAGTCATTATGAGCCAATGATACCAAGATAAACAAACTTTAACGCATATATGCTAGCATAAGGTCACTCTATGCATGGTGTTCACGCTCTTTTCCCAGGTATCCCATTAGGATGCAGTCCCTGTGGCATTGCACTTGTAATGATATCCTGAGCATTTGTAGAGGGCAAAGGCAAACTGCACAGTATAATGACCTGCCCTGTTAGGGTTATTTCTTTAAAATGTGTTCACAACCAGCCTTGATGTCTACCTCAAACTACAGAGTTACATGTTGGAATTCACAATATATTTTGAGAATGCTGGGATTTTATTCAAATTCAAGCAGAATAGAGAGGGAAAAAAAGCTAATTCTTTTAAAATAAAACAATTTTGAACAGCAGCCTGCCAAAACATCAAGGTAAATGACATCACTGGGACTGTAATGTGTTGACTGGATGTTGTAACAAAGTACACAAAGTAAATGGATATACAATAATTAGCATTACACAGAGCATAATAAACTGTGTTAAAAAGATTCTCTTCATGAGTCAGCACAAACCTCAGTCTCTGGGCATGTTCTCAGAAATACAGTACGTGTGTGTGTTTGCATGTGTGAATGTGTGTGTAATATGCACTGGCTCCTTAAGCGGGAACCAATTTCCTCTGGAGCCTCTCTATGTCCCAGAAGGCATCACAGGTGTTTCTGTCTAAGTGATGCCCAAATGACACATCCATTCCATCCCGATCCTTTTTCGCGCAACCATCCAATAAATCAACACAACATCTTCACTCTGCCACTCTTTACTGCAAACACAGGGCGAGATGCGGTGACATAAAAGGACGAAGCTAGGATAGCTGCGCTGATTTGCAAACAACGGCCCACCGTTCCCCCAAGAAAGGTAATTTGAGAGTCTGATTGCTTCCTTGAGATAGTGTCTCATTTCACTGTCATAGAATTATGAGGTGTAGCAACACTCCTGTTTCAATTCTGACTGCCGCTCTGCATCTGCTGCAGAAGGCCCAGGAGGAATCAGTGGCTCACAGACATTTCTAAACCAACAACAGGCTTCAGTTTTACAATTCAACACAGTGGGGTTATAAACTGCTGCCAAACACACTGAAGTTAACAAACAACTCGCCATGTTAGTGCAGTAACAACTTCGGCATGGGGCATTTGGTGAGGATAATTGTTTTGGTATTTGTCTCTTGGTGCACTGTATATCAAAGAGCAGGGGAACAAAGGGCTGGATGTGCATGTGAGGAGAAATGGAAGATAGTAATAAGTAGAAGAGATTTTGAAAAACAGAAAAACATACATAGGGTCCTCGGTTTACGACACCCTCCACGACGTGTTTCGTGGTTAGATCGCAGTCTCTGACAAATTTCTTAAGAAAGTCTTGGTCCATTATTCAAATTTTCGGCATTTAAACATGCCAACTAATTCGCACAAAAATGTGTTAGGCAAAGGGGGTCACGGGTTGTATGCTATATATTGGATCACTTTCTTTCATTTGTGATGTTTTTTTGAGAACTTTTTGCCGTTCATTATGGTTTATAAGTCAGATGGTTTTTGATGTTTCTATGTTCTAGATCATGATGTTACCACTGTGTTAGCATAGGTAAATTACATACGTACTAATGTTTAGACTTTCACGTAGCAGAACCTCGATTTAAGTTGAGGACCCATTGTATTTTTATCTATATTTCTATCCAAATCTAATGTGTGCATATATATATATATATATATAAATATTCACACACACAAGGATCTGCAAAGCATTAAGATTGTTAAACTAACTTGGCAGCACTGGAGCTGTAAGATGAACAGATTGTTCGGCTGGAGGCAGAACAAGCTGTAAAACCTCCACTTCTGCAAAGTGTCAACTGCAATGACACGTCTCATACATTCATGTTCTGCTCCGAACATAATCCCTATAATCCATGGTCGAGTCCACGTTTATTTATCCTATCTTTTACTAGAACCTAGACTTTCCACGTGCAGTGCAGTTACCAGTGGCGAAGAGGGATGTTGGACATTTACACTGTGACACGTTTTATCTAAAGGAGTAATCTTAAAGAGATTTTCAACACTGAGCACTCAAGAAAACAGCAAATGTCACCGAGAATTCAGACTGATTCATTCCATACAGTAAAAAATGAGATAATTTAATGAACCAGTGACTTGGGAGAATGGCTGTTAAAGTCCAATTTTATGACTTTAAAGACCCCATTACAATAAATCTTTTGCACAAGGCGTGAATAAATAAATCCACCTGGGTTTGAAATGCCCTCTATTTTATAAGACAGCCTACAAACTTGGGGTGGAGCAGTATGGGGGGAAACTGAACAAGGAGTGAAATGGAATTCAGCCTCAACACTGGAACATATTCGTTTAAGTTACATTTATCAAAGTTTGCAGTCTGTCAGTTTCTGGACTTTTTAACGAAAGCTATAGGAGACACAAAATTTGAAACTCAAGCAATATCCGGTAGGATACTTGGCTGTGACAGGACGTGTCAGCAGTACATGTAATACTTCTCAACTCACTACGCTCTCTTTACACAGGTGGGCTGTTTTTTTTTTTGTATGCCCTGCGGCCTTTGGCACCACACATATACCGCCAGCAAGTGGGGCAAGTGAGCATGTCATGGGAAATGATGAAGGGAAGCTGCCAGACCTTTACCAGACTTTGATCCTCGTCTTTATGACTGGTGTCTTTTGGGGAAAGCCCAGTTTTAAACTGGCTCAAGCACAAAGGACAATTTACTGTGGAGCTGCCATCTGTCCGTCTGCCTGTTTATTCAGTTGTCCGTTTGTTTGAGTTTAATTTTGATGAATGTGAATTGCAGTCATTTCCTCTCCTGCATTTTATTTATAGACAATCTTGGCTCAAATTGGGTTCATGAGTGTGGATTTGATTAGGTTGGTTGGGCCTCTGGTCCACTGACCCACAAGGTCAGAATAACAGTGGAAATTACCATTAAAACAACACGGCATGAACTATCTATCAACCGCATTCTAACTCTTAGTCTTTATTTACTTTTGATCACTTGGCATCATCTCTTCCACTGCAGACAGATTAAATGGAACTAGAAAAAGTAAAAAAAACAACTCTATTTGCTGTTGATTTCAACAAAATCTACAGTACTACCCAGTTATTCTGTTGGACAAGGCCACTGAAAAACTGAAAGCAACACATTCAAAACACTGTGATTCCTACAAATCTAAAAACAAAAACAAAAAATAAATAAATGTAGTTCATTCTTCAACTGTGACACAAGTGAAGAGAAAATTTAAATTTAAATTGATCTACTTTGCAGCAGCCCAACAGCTCTGTAGCCCCTCTGGGGGGCCCATTCCCTATCTTAGGAACCACAGTGTTTATGTACCATAAATCAGGGATCTAAATTTGTATTTTAGAAATAAAAATGATATTCTGCACAAATGCCATAATTACATCCTAATTAGTAATGGAATTTCCCCAGTGTGGGATTAATAAAGTCTTATCACAAGTCTTATCACAACTTAAAATGGCAACAATGATACACAGTTTCTTTTTTTAGATTTTTAGATTAGAGTATAGAATAGAATGCGCATTAACTGACTTACAGTTCCCTCTTAACTTTTATTTATTTATTACAGAGGACATTTTTTAAATGCTACGTCAGAGAAAATAATAAATAAAAAATAAATCAGTGTGTAGATTAGGAATGAGTCAACGCTCCTATTATGAAACATGGAACAAGATGAAATTGTCAGGTTAGTAATCACCCACTGTGGTTAAACATAATGATGGTGAAAACGCGGGCTGAGGACTTTCCTTGGAGCGTAACATATTTTCTAGTCACGGCAATTACATCCAAATAAGTAAAAGCAATCAACAGAGGCGGCGATGGAACGGCTGGAGGTGCTGGTGTTGCCGGAGTAGATATGTGTTAGGCACAATGAAAGCTGAGTTAACACTTGCAAACTCAAGTTTTACTATTGAAAACTACTCCCAGCAGAGCAGATTAGGAGTTAATGGAGGGTGACCACAGTGCTGGATTGCACTTTGACGGTGATTTGGGAACAATTAAAAAACCCAAGCGCTTTAGGAGCGAATCAAAATGAGAGTTGCTCAAAACATCCACAGCCTTATGTTTTTTAGTGAGTTGAACTTCAACATTAATTGCAACGACAGAGCGAATTTAAAAAATAACATTTTTAAAGGTTATTTTGGTTTGACGTTTGTGCAAACTAAAAGGTTTTAATTGGATAAAAGACTGAAGAATGATTTCCAGTTGATGGTGCAGATTTAAAAGAAAAACAACACACAAACAGATGACCCTGACAAAAAGGTAAAATAGCATGTAGCATCATTAATTTCCCTGATTGCCCTGCAAGTTCACTGAGAGCTAATTAAAAAGAAACATGCAAACTCTCGACTGAAGACGCTGAGCTGCTGGACACTGCAGAGAAAGTTCTGCTGCTCTCCACAAAACGGCTGCGTGAAGCAGAAAATTCCTTCACCGTAGCAGAGAAAGGCAGCATTTTTGTCTACTCCATTTTACTTATTTTTTTATTTATGTTTCTATAATGACAAACAGTGCTATCTAAAAGCTCAGCACATCTGTGGCATCGCAGTTATTGTTACTCTGCTCCCCTCTACTGAGGCTGCAGGTTCACTGAGAGCAAATAATCAATAGGCAGCAGTAGGAGATCACCAATTCACTGTCCGGACCAACCCACATGCACACAGACATTATTCTGGCTTTTATGTAAAATCAAATAAACAGTCTGCATGTTTTCGCTTTGTAAACTCGGGAATATGCTTGTAGATTTCTTGAACTTTCTGAGAAGAAGGTGAATCATAAAATGTTGACGTTATTAAGTGGAGTACTGAATACATTCATGGCCAAGAGGTAAGACTATTTCTTTTCATTTCTATGGTTGGAAAATATTCAATTCTAATCCAATAATAAGGCAAGAGAAGTGGAAATCTGCTGCAGTTCAACACAAACCACCTCCATGATTCACAATATAAATGTCATCGTATGTGGTTAATGGAAAGGACTGTTTCTCACATTCCTGTTTTATCATGAAGAAAATATACAGTACGGCTGCTGGCTATGACTCGGAATTTACTACAAGTGTGATGAGACTGAGGTTTAAATATATTTTCTATTAAATCTATATTTTCTAAATCAATAATACTTTGTTAATTTGGTCTAATGGCTGTCTGTCTATTGAGTGATTATCCTGTCTATCCATACAAGCTGTTTAAATTGATGTTTAATTTGAAATCTAATTATAGAAAAGATAATAAGTGACATCTACTAGGGCCTCTGCAACACATAAATATACTTAATATAATCTTGAATGCAATACTGAACTACAGCATAAATATGTAAGAGAGGACACATGTCAAGGATCACAGAGGCACTGACAGAAAATATATATAAAAAAGGCCTAAACAACCTCAAATCCATGACCCAGACGCAGTACCTGCAGACCCACCTCCCCTTGTCACCCTGCTCAACACATTTATACTAGGATTCCTGATATAAACACACACTAAACTACTGTACTTGTACCACACACCACCTTCACATACTTCTGTGCCACTTCCCACCTGGTTATAATATCATATGATTTCTTTTGATCTAAATCACACCAAGCACAACTTCTTTGGAACTTCTTTTGTTTTTGGTCCATAGTTACCTGAGTGGAACAAGCTTAGGATTTTTTTTTTGTTTTTTTGGCATGAAGCCAAATTGCTGTTAACTAATAAGAACCTTTTCACAATTGCCTGGTTCTGTCCTTTATGAAAAATGTGTTATTTCTTAACAAATCATATAAAAATAGTCTCCACAGAAAGGTAATTTTCAAGCTGTTGAAATGATGCTCTTTCTCACACACATACTGTTGCTCACAGTGAGGTGAAGTGTAATTATGCACATTGTTGACCGACCAAGTGAATCCACTCACCAACCACTGGGTCTACATATGTATTCCACTCACATATCACTCCAGCCGTCATGCCAAGACTGAAAGAGATTCCAGTGTGACACACATCAGATTTCATAAAGCCCTCATCTCAGTATATGACTGATTACTGGCAGCAGAGACAGATTTCATCCAGATGTGGGCATGATATGATGTTATGGTCAATCAAACTCTTTAGATAAAATCTTGCAGGCAGAATCCATGAAAAGAGAATGAATTTATTAATATTTATGTATGCCTGTCATTCGTGCCGGAGCACATACATTAACACCTACATCCAATTATATGGCTGAATGTGAGCATTCAAGATTTGCATGCGTGCCTGGCTTTGAGCAGCCAGATGTTCTATTTTGTCGCTCTGTGTATTGTTGATTGCTTTTATGGCTGCTCTGAGATAAAACCCATATGTCACACGGCCATGTTTTTATTGAAGAACTCATCATTTCAGGCAGCGAGAGCCACTGGAATGCCTTTTAATATGACTGGACTGCTGCCAGAGTCCACTGCACAGTGGACAGTCCCATTCAGTCTGTGTACTGTGCCGTCACTCTGACTGTTCAAGTGCATGCAGAGCGGAGACACTTCACTCCATCGCCAAACACTTTGTTTGTTTATGTTCTTAAGCAGTAAGAAACTGCTACTGCCGCATTAAAGCATTTCAGCGACATCGGATGCGTTCGGCTTCTCTTATGTTTCCCCTGTGGACAAAACCAATCTGTGCTTTAAGTAGAAAATAACATGGACTGGAACTGATCAAATCCAATTCTATAGGAACACAGTATCTCACCACCACACTCTTTGAGTACTATTGTACTGTCGCAGCTGTATTTCTTTTGTATAAACTTGAAATAAAAATGCAAGCATCTTCATTTTATCTGTATTTCTCATTTGTGCTAAGTACTTTACTTTCCTCATGGTCAGTATACACTGGCCGATTTTGGGCTGTCCCAGGCGAAAGACATGGAGAAGTCTTTGGTTGTAGCTCTAAAATGGTGGACTGAGGTTGCAAGGAGAGACAGGTTCAAGAATGGTTGTTGTCAGCCTCTTGCTACGACTTTTGTCTACTGATACGCCAATAGGAATGCTTTTTCAGATTTTTTTGACAAAAATGCCACAACAAGGGCTTCATTCTTTATGTTTGTTTCGCTCCTGAGTAGCATCAGTAACTATGGCGCAGATGGAGGACGTACGCCAATGATGTTGTATATTAACGTGCATCATAGTCTGCGATTGGTCATTGCCAAACATTACCGTACAGTAGTGTATGGTTGGAAAAAAAATATTGTTGGTCAAGCACTTTAAGGAGAACCCACCACCACAACACCTGTCCCAAGTAATTTAGTATTTTTCCC
>NC_024309.1:4831401-4837386 GCF_000523025.1 Cynoglossus semilaevis | reverse complement strand
GTATGCCTTACAGTTGAGGAGCATACCTGGAGTGGTGACAATGACTGACATGTTATATCTGAACTGTACTTCTGTTGAGGTGTCCATCCCATCTGTCACATTTGAAGTAACACCACTGCTCATTTTGCTGTAGTTGAAAATTCCCTGTCACTGAATGTGATCCCGTTCAAATCCAGAGTAGCGGTCTGATTTATTATTTACACCTTGACTTCCCACTCTGACAGGTCAGTGTGGCTCTTTACCAAGCTGCTGGAACTATCGTTCTTGTATGGAAAGAGTTGGGCAGATTGTAAACTTTAAATTAAGCCACAGTATAAATTGCGGACATTTTTATGGTGAATGTTGCTCAGTGATACTGCCTTTTAAAACCCTAAAAAGCACATTATGTCTCTTCTTTCTACACATTCTTTGTGAGTTCGTCAAATCAGCAACAAAATAAAAATCAGCCTGATTTGTCCTCCACACTTTCAGCTGATTTTAATTTGGAAAACCATGAAAAAGGGTAATAATCTTTCCCAGATCCTAACTGCATACTTTGACTTTTAATAGCTTTGTCCTCTACCAGCTCCTGCAGTACACTTTTTAAACTATCTCACTAAAATATTTTCTTATCGCTCTTCGGGGAGCAGCTTGCCCACTTGCATCCTAAAATCTAACTTTATAGTCAAGATGTCAAGCTGCTGATGTTCATCTACTGTTTGTTGTTTTTTACACCAACTGTAAGTGTATGGTGCTACACAGGGTTTAGAACTTAAGCATCCATTTATTTTGTGCATTCTTGTACACTCAATGAAATATCCATATGTGAAAAAAAAGATTGCAGCTGTCAACTGGCCAATCTGTCTGTGCCTGGCTCTATCAGACTCCCTCCAGTTGTTCTTTTCAACCTGCAGTATACAACACTACAGAGAGCCGCTGATCTAACTGGCCTTGTCCATCATTCCTTATATGGAAATTTCAAACAGATATGACAAATTGTCAACAGTGACAAGCATTGATTTTCCTTGAATCTATAGAAAACCCTTAACCTCTAGTTCCATGTGTTTGATGTAAGCAGTTTCACCGTGTGTGTGTGCGTCGACTGTCAACAGACAAGTCAAAGGTCTTTGGTCTTGTCAGAGACAAAGACACCACATTCACGTGTGCTACATGTCACATCAACATGAAACGCAATGTTGAGCGACACCCTATGGTCAGGGATGTTGATCAAAGTGTTGCCAGTATTGTGACAACAGCACGGTCAGGATGATGAGCTACATGTTTTTTGGGGTTACAATCTTAAAGTGAAAATCCCTAATAGTGAAAATCAAACCGGTGATCCACTTTGAAATTGTACCCAAAAATTACATCAACAAAATAAGCTGCTTTTCATATAATTTTTTTAAATAAAAAGTTTTTCTATTTAACATTTGTGCTATCAAACTCCGTTTTAATCCAAACAGGAACTGAAAAACCTCCACAGCAATGACTAGTGCAGTCAGACTCACCAACTTTTAAGCTGATTTTTTTTATATATATATATATATATATATTTTGGATTTTGAACTTTATGATGTTGAACTTGAAAACACGTGGAACTCCGATCCAGTGCGTGCTCAACGGGGTGCATGGCCTTTCATTTTCAAAGCATTATGTTTTCATTTCACATTCACTTTTGGTGAAGCTTTCTCTCAGAACTGTTTGTTCTCCCTTAAATAACCTCTACTTGAAGGAAAACCTGCTCTATTTTCTTCAAAAAAAACCCTTCACTTGGACAGTTGGCTGCTGCACAGATGTCCCGTGCTTCACTTCGAGTCATCTTTCTCAAGGCTCTGGCATCACAGAAATATTTTTTTCTTTTAATTCAACATCACATACGGATCACCAAAGACAACGCCCTTCTTAAAGTATTTGATTCCGATAAGTATTTAAGCAATTATGTGAGTAGAGTATCTGTAAAAATAAGCTCTTATAAATGATGTACTCTGCCACATCAATGTAATACTTTGATCATATGGGATAAAACACTACTAGAAAAGTATCTAATTACCTGTAAGTGATGTTTTATTTAATAAAAAAATTAAAGATTTAGAGGTTGGCACACGCGTTCCTATTTATTGCAGGCTCTAATGTTTCTGTAGGATTATAGAAGATTAAGACATATTTAACAGCTAAATAAAAATAGATGTCTATTACATAGTAATACAGAGAGCCAATTTAATTGTGTGATATTAATATCTAGTAAAATGAACCAATTTTTACTGCAGCCAATATTCTTCTAACTGTGGTCAGCGTCTCGTTTTTGAAGCTATGTGATGTCCATAATATGCTAGCAGCTTTAGGGAGGTAAGACCTGGCATTGCCACTGCTGCCTGTCATAAGTACTAAAAAGCCAACAAGGATCTCGCCAAGAGCCATCACTCTAGCCAGATGTCGGGATGTAAGCAGTCTACGCACCACACAGTTTTCTTCTCTTTTTTTTTTGCGACACGTGTGTCAGATTCAAACATGAACAAATAAACACACCAACATCTGTCCGTACTTCTGTCAGCCCATCAACTCTGATGCAGAATGCATCTGTGACAGCTGTTCATTATCCTTCCCTCCCATGCATTATTTCATAGATGCCAGGTCAGAAATAGTGCACATCTATTCTTGAAGGTTTCCATGGAATGAGTTAAAGAAGATAACGTTAGCAGAGAGAACCAGATGAGGAAGTTAGTGCTGCTAAAGCTGTGACTCACAACCAAAATGACTCAACAGGTCTGAGTTCACTGAGGGAAGCTCTCACTGGCAAATGGGATGTTTAAAACATTATTTACTACTGTATTCAAGATCTCATGGTCATTGAATATATTAACAATGTGTGTTCCATCACACTGTAATTTTTTGAAACGACGGTCAATATCCACTTCATTCATTATGTCTGCCACATTTTCTTCAGTTGAAATATTGTAACGGGGGAAAAATGTCAAAGACACAGTGTGTGCTCGGTGCTCAATAAAAGTGCACAAATGGAAATTTCACCTGTGTTTTTATTCATAACCCACTCCATATTTATTTAGGTTACTTTTATTGGCTATATTCCCTCAACTGGCTCCAGAACGTTATCTTAAACAAAAAGTGCAGCACAATGCAAAACCAATTCTTCCAAATATAAAACTTAAAATGCTTAAAAAATATACACAAAAAAGCTGTGTAATAGCTAATAATAAATGCTAATAGCTAATAAACTATTTAAACATATATTTTTTTTTTTACTGTTTTCTCACTGTAGACACTACAGTGCTTCAATTGAACTATTTAAAAAGCTCAAAGAACAGCGTCTGAATAAGATAATACATGACCTATAAATAAGCTAAATTTATTTTTAAATATACAAACCAAAATGTCACACCGGCATCTCGCTCACTAATGGGTTGTAAAATATTTTTTCAGCGCTCTTTTGATGAATCCTACAAACACAGAGATTACAATTTTATATAAAATGTTTGTTTTGTTGCTGTCCATGCTGTCTGTATTAAAAATATACGTATTTTCTGTGGATTTAATCAATTTTATGTCTTTTTTTTGTACATCTTTATGTTTGAGTAAAATAAACTATGATATTTCAGCATCTATCAACACAAGCCAGGCTTTAATTAGCTAAAATCACCAAATTGAGGTTAAATTCATCGAGTGACCATTAGAAATGAAGGTCATCTTTTTTTCAGATCTTATATCTGAACGTTAAGTCTAAAAGGAAGCAATGAAAAATGAGAGAAGCACATCGAATGAAAACGGAAATATAAAACTGAGCGAAGAAGACTACCATGACTGGAAAAAAACAAGGGAAGAACACGGCAAGAAATTGAACTGTGGACTACACAACCTGATGAAACTGATGGAAGAAAATTGAGAAATAAACCAAGCAGTGAGGAACTGGTGTAAGATCGTCACAAAGAATCACCTAGAAATGGGAAAATGATACAAATGTAAATGTCAGCAAGTTATTTAGACTCATGAGAGTGATGTGACGACTGGAGCTCTCGCTGTGTGTGTGTGTGTGTGTGCAGCTAATGAAAGATGGCCATCTAAAAGACGAGTAGAGGAAGTGAAAGAAAGGCCAAGTGCCAAGTGGACATGGAAGAGCGATCAATCAAATACTAAGGTAACGCTTGTGTGTGTGTGTGTGTGTGTCAAGGATAATGAAATACATGACGTGTAACTGACAGCAAGGAGAGCTCAGGCATGTTTTCATTTTCATATATATATATATATATATATAGCTACGCTCAGAGATTGGAAGAATTCTCGCTGTTCTTTTTCAACTGCTCTTATGTTTGTTTCTTACCGCTTGTTGCCAAAAATGTGTCTGTAGTAAGTAGAGCCTAAGAGCGTTTTACTGCAGTACTAGTGCACAGCTGGGGCCCATACCAATACTTCTTTCAAATACTCATAATTGTACATAAACATGTGCTGATCCGGTGACCCAAAACACCTGTACGGATTTCACTATAACCAGCTGTTAACGATAGTTTTATTGATATACTATACTTTTTTTTGTTTATTTGTTTTTTGTTTGGCTTAAATTAGCCAAGGGGAGAAAGTAAAAGAGGCTGTAAGCATTTTGGTGTTCTCACTGTAATTTGGTATTATCCTACACACACAAAACCACACACTTCACGCCACCACATAACCCACAGAGCTGGGCTTCCTATGCATTCGTGTTGATGTTTACAATCACCTCTGATCCGGTTCGTTCAGTATTGAAATTATTAAAAAAAATTGCAGATTCGATTACACACTGATTCTTGCACTATGGGTTCCTTGTCATTTGTATTTCAAATATTTCCACAACACTCTAAGCAACTCAGTTTATTGCATATGTGAAGAGGAGAATAGTACAATCTCACTGAGCAGGAGCAGCAGCACAATACCAGCATCCATATTTAAATTTGGAGCCTGAATCCGACTTGCGACCAGCAGACAGTTCAAAGTGAAGCATGATCAGCTTTATGCAAATCCCCACAGAGTGCATTTCCAGCAATACATACACCATATATATATACATACATTCCTTGCATACGTTTACCGAGCAAAAGACCAATTATAAATGTTACTGCTAATCCAAAGCACCAAATTACATTTTCTCTACGCAAGGCGAATATGCATAGATCACAACTGCGTTCACAGTTATGCGCCGTCTTCCACCTTCACGTTCATCCACATTAAAGTGTCTGTGCAGCCAAAGTCTACTTAAAATGAAGGGAAAGACTCTGATCTCCCTGAGAGAACGACCCCTTTGGTCAGCTTCAACGTAATCAAAAGACAGTCCTGTTTCTCAATCAGAAGGTATTAAGACTTCTAACAGAGAAATCACATCAAACAGCACTTCCTTTCATCTCTCTTCTTCTTCTTTTGAATCGATACCATGTCGAGTATGTTTGTGCAGACCTCGAAGCATTCTGGCATGTTCCACCATTAAGGATGACAGCTCTGTACTCTTCCCCTTTTTTTGCACAGGTTTTCAAATACAAAGGCTTGTGACACCTTCCAAATAATGTCATACGGCGTCAGGTCGGCTTTGTCACGCTGACATGCCTGATACCAGACTCTAATGTAAGTACGAGGGCGTTCACAAAACAAACATTTCAGTCATCATTTCACTGAGGTATCTATGCTACCATTGTGTTTAGGCACTTAATGGATGTTTGAAACACTTGACAGGGAATTAGTTGAAGTCAGAACAAGAACAAAGCCTGTTTTCTGTCAGGGTATTTGGGTTAAATCATACCATTTAAATGCATTAGAAGAAAATGCCTTTTTTGACAGTTTTTGTTTCGACACATCCAGAGAAAGTAGTTTTATAATGAAAAAATTCAGTCTTGAATCAATTCAGAGATTTATCTTTTGCGAATAACACGTTATTTTAGGGTGTTTGAATTTTTGCCTGATCAGTTTGATCATCTGAGAACCAGCAGCATGTAACAAAGGTCTGTTACATCTGACCAAACAGAAGCAGCC
>NC_024309.1:4799537-4831356 GCF_000523025.1 Cynoglossus semilaevis | reverse complement strand
AGTGAGACATAGTTTCAAAAAGATTTTTAATTTTCTCAAATTGGCTTTTTGTGTTTGAAGGTGAAGATGTGTAAAAAAAAAGAAAAAAAAAAGAAGCACGTAGCAGTTGGAGGCTGATGACTAGAAGGGGTTTAATCAGACATCTGAAAGGGTATTAACAAGAAAATGTGGTAAAGGAGTGGGATCAAATCAAGATTCCCTTTCAGTGTAATGAACCTGGCTCCACGGTGCACTGGGTAATCATGCTGAACCAGCTGTACTGTAGATCGCTCATGGAAATACAAGTGTGATGACAGAAATGTCTTCAGGAAGTTACAACACTGTCTCACTAGTACAGTATGTATATACAGTGTTTACTTCTATTGTAAACACACAAGTCATCTATTTGTCTAGATAACAAAATGATAATAAAATGACTACAGGCCAAAGTGAAGAATTACTGCCTGACTATTGTCTTTACTAAGGTCAAAGTGAGATATTTCTGCTTCTACAAGGTAAAAATAGGTGCTAAAAAAAACAACAATATTTAAAGAAATGTTGATCAGTGAAATTAAAGTAAAAGAAAAATATGTAATTTTTTAAAGAATTTAGTCATCAGTGGAAAGGGCAAAGAAAAATAAAAAATAAAGGCAAAATCTGCTTAGTTTCCTCATTCAATATGCTATATATATAGAACCTCAGTGATCTGAAGACATTGCAAAATACTGTATTTCCAAAATGGATACTTCTCAAATTACTGTCTTCTCAGTACAACACGTGCTCAACTAAGCAATTCTTTAAAATAGCAGGTTTCCTATTTCCTCTCACCAGCAGCACGGCTCACGTCCCAGGATGTAGTCCAGACTGCTGCAGCTAATCTGAGTTTACATCCGACAAGTCCGACTCTGTCACAGATTATCGACGAGGCCTGTACCAATTTGTCAGCACCGGCAGATATGGCTGACTTTTTTTTTTTACAACAGCAGTAACAGGTGAAGCTTAGACAACGAAACAGGACATGGAATGACGAGATGATGCCCAGTGAATCGGTACAGAACAGTCTGCAGTCTGCACACACTGAGAACAGAATCTGAAGTCAATGCAAAGTGATTAAAATTAAGTTTGCTACCGCCCCAGAGACAAATTCCCAGCTGTTTGATGTGTAATAACGTCAGGAGCGCTAGCAGCTCATGACCTCAGTCCAGCACTGGTGCTTCCACTAAGCCACACTAAAACCCTCATCTCCCCATACTTAATTTAAGCATTTTCACTAAACCCTTCTGCCACAATCTAGGATTCTATGCTATAAAATCAATGAATCAGACCACAGTCGATCCACTCTATAAACTCCAAACACAAAGAAGGTTTTCGGAGGGATTTCAACTCATCTTAAAACACCCTGTTGCTTCACTTCTGCGTCTGATGTCAGAGAAACCCACATGTTTCATATTAATATTTGATCACGTGATCCTCACCACACACGGACGTTTCCTCTTTTGAAAAGTTTGTTAAAAACCAACTGATCTAAAAGACTTCTTGAAATACACAGTGTTACCCTGACAATGACAAAAATCTTTAGCCAAGCCTCTGGATTCACTCTGATCCTCTCTGATCTGAAAGAAGAACAAAACCCAAGTCCTTGCAGCACACAGGCTCCGGAGCAAAGAACAGCAATTTCATGTCATGTAATCTGTTAATTAATTTTTTCAACATCATTTAAATGTGTCTGATATTTCATTCGAATACAGCCAAAGAGTCGGCAGTGGATATTTAATTTGTACTGATGGTTAATTTAAAATGAATGAAAAGGATAATGAAATGATATTTTGAGGTATTATTATCATTATTATTATTATTATTATTATGAATTCTCTGTCTAATGGAGGGCTCGTCTACAGCAGTGGAACGCTGACACGGTGCATGCCTGCAATTTAGTCCACATATTGGACGTTGAAAAGGGCAAGGAATTTGGTTTATTAACTTTGGAGATGGGGACCCAATAAATGCCACCAAATGAATACGGGACCTTTAAAATAACATGGTATTTGAAATAATGAATTATTAATCACAGAAAAACACACACATACTGGACACACAGAGATTTGATGCCACAGAGGGTCATGGACTTAGTTTATGAACGGCCAAAAATCTACATAAATGAAAGAATGTGAATGTAGCACAATCCAGTGTAGGGTATACATCAAACAATCGTCTGAGGGAAGTGACACGTAATGACATATTTGTCCACTACACTCGACATTTACTTACTGTGCAGACTAGTTTGTATGTTGGAATGATGGAACAAGACCTTCTTAAATTTTTATATTTTACAACAATCCTCCCTGGACAGATCACTGCTCCATCATAGGGCCACATAAAAACAAGAACCATTCACTCTCATACTAGTACTAAGAGTCAATTTAGACTATCTCTTACTACCAGATACTGCTTATTTGTGGACTGTCAAGAACCTCGGAGTACCTGGAGAAAAACCACAGAACACACAGAAACACGCCACAAATTAGACCATTAGTCACTGAAACAGTGATTTTCTGACTGTGAGGTAAAAAAAACGAACCTCTCTGCCATGAATTGTAATGGGAATAACTGAAGATTTGGTCATTTAAAAAAGGGTTTTAGGTTATTTAAAAAAACATTTTCAAAATAATTTTGGCAAAATCTGGTTCATTTGGACTAAGATGGAAACTTAGATGGAAACTAACTGACCAGGGACATTTTCTATTCATGACGTCCTGAGGTTTCATATCTATATTCAACATTTCTATGCATGTACAGTATTTAGATATTTTATTTAAGTATTTTGATGTTTTCAGAAATAAAGAAAAATAGTTTGAAAAACTCTTGTTTGTACACTAGGACAACAGCTGATTAGGTAGAGTATTTATACAGTAGATTAGGGCTAAAGATTATATTATATTAATTTAATTAAAAAAGAAAACTTGGGTAGAATAACCAGCTCTGTAGAACCAGAAACTCCACTGTGCATCCAGTTTTCACTGCAACACGTTCTAATTTCCACAGAGCAGAGAAGCTAAATATATTTCTCTTGACATTTTTCCATATTAATAATCCCATCATTTGGATTACTCACAAATATAAACAGGTGTGAATCACACACACATCTAGCCGCTGCTGTTTTTGTCTTAGAAATACAAAAATACTAAAAATAATGTTCTCTGTGCCGTATTTAGGAATGTTGACTTATCTCGGTTAATTGCAATGAATTAATCTGCAGCTATCAGAATAATAATGTCAATCATTTGGCAGCTCTAATAAAAATACGTTCAAAACAGTTGATCGTAGCAGGACATTTCGTTGCAGATCGCAAATTTACCACATGAAAAAAAAAACAAGAGGACAAAATAGTATGCTTCTCCGAAGGTGGATATAGTTCATACTAGATGAACAATCATCTTCGGACGCCCTTGAAAACCAATTTATTCAAATGCATTCAGTCAGATTTTTTTCAATATATCAAAGTTATAAACAACCATACTGCACACATGAAAGAAGGAGAAAGTCAGCAAATTTCAATTCCAGGCCTGAATGAACTGAACGAAGCCAAACAACTGTCAGTGAGAAAAACTAATATCTAGGAACTCTAGGAGTTTTTTTTTTTTGTTTTTTTTATGCATTGCAATACAAACACCAGGTTGTTTACGTGAAGGAGCAGGAATCACTGCCTGCATATGTGGATTACGAGTCATTTTTATGCATGTTGGGCACTGAGGCTTATTAGAAGCCACAAGGTAAAAGTCAGTTTTTTTTTCCAGGCGATGGCGAGGAACGGCGGTGTCAGCTCGCTGAATATTCAGATGCAAAACCGAGCCCTGAGGGGACATGGAGCAGCCTCAATCTTTTATCAGTCTTCTTCACAGCGTGTTTTCACAGCAATCCAAAATTTCTCTCTCCCCTTTTTTGAGTCTCTCGTTCTGTTTCTCTTTCTTTGACATTATGTGGGATTTTCATGTTACAGTTTATGCAGTAACACAGCTGAAGGGTTCTTTTTCCTTCTTTCTTTGCGACTTCTTTCCCCAGCTGTACAATTTCCTCCACAGGGGAATATAGAGAGCCAACACCGGTGGGTGGCCATGTGCGTCGCATTGTATAGGAGTGCTGCGATTAATCGAGCTTGCCAAATGGAAAATAGAACGCTACAAAGAGCATGATGTTCGAGCAGAGCGTTAGTGGTTTTTGAGCGAGATGAAGCTGATGGAGATGAACACACATGATCAGCTTTATACTTTACAAGGTCTTGCACTGCACTAGTGTTGTTAAGGGTCTGTCTAAAGTAGATTATCTTGATGAAAATGACAGAGCATCAATGGTAAGGAAAATAAAAATGTTTTCTATGGTTAGAGGTAGAAGTGCAATGTAAACTCAGACAGGAGAAAAATAATCAGCCCTACCTCCCTTTTAATCAAGGTCACTGCAGTCATTATTCACACAGTGATTTAGCGCAGCTCTAAGCTGGATTTGTTCCCTGATGTAACCCTGTCTTGTAGTAGCAGGATTGGGAATCAGGGATTGGGAGGATTCAAACCCTAGACCTAATGAGTGGCAGGCAAGAAGGTCATCACTGTTCAAGACAAGAATCAAAGACTCGAACATGAGTTCACAAAACTGATTAAAATGGAAATACATCTCTATGCTCATGCGTACCAAACAAGATCATTCAAATGGACATGATCATCAGGTTTTACCGGAATAACTGCACAGAATGTTTTCCAATCTGTTTCACACCTCCAGGAAATCAAATGTCACTCACATCACAGGAACATCAGAGTAAATATTGAAATTTAACACTTAGTCTTATCCTTTTTGCAGCCCACAAACTAACATAATCCGCCTCTTTACGAGCAGGATAAAGGTAATATTTTGTTCCGCTCAGCATTTTATATTTTCTCCCATTATTACTGCCTTTATAATAATAATATTGCTTACTCAGCTGAGCCTTGGGACTGCTGGGAAAAATAAGTGATCTATGATGGACCGAGAGAAGCTGTTGAATTACAATATGCTGCAAACCATAAAGCACTTGTCAGGGCTATTCTATAAGCCTATCAAATGGTAATGATATGCATTAAGTCCACAATACAGTACCAACAGAGCAGGATAAGTATTGTACGACCCAAGCTCTACCTTCATTTCATTTCAGCTCATTTAACCGTCATTTCCAACAAGGTATTAAGCTATCAGCTGGTTGAGGCTGTTTACGCTAATTCACAACCACCGAAATGAAGTGAAAGATTAAGGAAACTGCACATTTTCTAAATGCGGTATCAAAACTGCATACATATAATAATGTACTCAGCAAACATGACTCAGATGGGAATTGGACATTTGCTGTCAAAAGACAGAGCTGAAGTCCAATTATGTGTCCCAGAGATAGTTGGGAAAATCAAAAGAGCGACACTCGGTTTATATGTGCCAGTTTAACGCCATACATTGGATTGTGTAACAATCACTTTCTTTTGCCGGCATTGTTTTTGCTCGGGAATCCATCAAGGATGAAGAGCAATCACAAATCAGACGGGACAAAACAACAACGAGCAGACATTATTCTTGCAGGTTCCAAAATGAAAAAAAAAAAAAATTCTTCAATTAGCTCTTCACAAAAGAATTTCCTTAGACTTTTTCTCTGGGTTGAAGCCTCAGTGTGCAGAGATAAAGCACACGGCTCAATAACATTCTTCCCTAATACAGCATAATGGAGGGAGTCAGTCTCCCAGCATGACAGCCAAGTATCAACCGTGATGATAGGCTCATGAAACAAAGAGATTGGCTGAGCTAATATGTCTTCAGTTAGTGGAAGGGCACGTTACGGATTTGAGCTCATTTTCATCAGGGCATACATCATACGCATTATAGGAACATTGTAATAAAAACTCTGCAAATAAACAATGGCTCCCTTCGCTGTGAATGCAGCGCAGGAAGGACACAGGGGTTTAAACAGGAATGCGGCCAAGCCCTTTGTAACTAATGTGAGAGCTGCACGATGTAGACAAATACTTGCAGATCTACATGTTCGAGCAAACTGCGTTCACACACGGGTGCTTACAAATACGCCGTGTATAAACAATAGATACACACATACTGTGCCTAAGCCAGTCGGCAAATAATTCCCACAGCCACAGCGGTGCACGCTGCTCCAGACTTACAGGTATGACTGAGCAGCACTTTGACCAACACAACATCTGCAGCTGAACAGCAGGCCTGGCTAACAAAGTGCCACAGAGGAGGGCAGCAGGAGGCAGGCTGAGCCGCTGATTGAGCTGCAGGGTAATTGGATGGGAGAGACTGAGACAACTAAAGGAAGTAAATATCAGCCATTCTGCTGAATAGTGAGTTAAGTTGCCCTGGACAATAAACTGTGACTGGATGTCCCCAGAGCACGGGCTTGTTGTCTGATAAGCTGCTGAACGTTCTGTACCGATCTGAAAGGAGTGAGATGTGACCGGGGAGAGTGGGAGTAGAAGTAGGACAGGAATGAGAACAGAAGCGGAGAGGCAAAAAGGACGACCAGTGAAAAACCAACAACATGCCTTGTTAAGTGTTTCTCCAACACGAAGCCTGCTGTTGGTTTAACCCTAAGGTCTTGTTTAGAAATTGATGCTCAATCTTTCCAACCACAGTCTGAAAACATTTTTTACCAAACATGTTACAGTGTGACACAATGATCCTACATCTGTGTGCTAGGCTTCTGACAAAATTCACAACTGCAAATAATCACATCACAAAAGAAAATACTTTGAAAAATATCATGCTGCTCGAAGCAGTGGTTATTTTTATATTAATTAACAACACTCGCACATACAGTATTACTAATTACCTTTAACGCAGCGTTATTCCTCAGTTCCTACCCATCCATAACTGCTTTTCTTTCATTATTCTCTGTGTGGTTTCATTTTCAACTAGGGTGACATTCAATGTAAACAAAGACCTGTGGAAAATAAAACCAGAGGCTAAGAAGATCAACTTATATATGTGATTAATGTTACAGACATGTTTCAAACATATGGTGCCTACATATAGGTAGAACAGAAGACATATAAGGCTATATTAAGCAACACAGATGCCATATGGTACTTGTTGAACTATAACTGTGAGGTGATTAAGGAAAAGGTTGCCCTGATTTGCCAAGATATTGCACATGGGAGGGATACTGCATGCGAGTATTTAATTAAAGTCATTAGAAAAGTATTTGAAGTAAATAATAGTAACACAGAGATAGCAGGTGAAATGCTGCTCTGAGCTCGATTATCTTTTTTTTTTGTTTTTCCATGTTTGTCGTTGGTTTTGTTAAGTAGCCGAATTGAAAAATACAGGGGATAATTTGTTTTCCCTTTTCATTCAACTTTCTAGTCTGGAATAGCTACAAACTGCTGTAGAGTACGTCCTTGTCTTATATAGTCTATGATGAATCCACTTTATTATTGGGTCATTAAATTAGCCCTTGATGGAGAACAGTTGTTGATTGGTTTTGGTCCCTACATTCATTCATACATGTTCCCCAATATTAATAGAAACAATGGTCAAGTTGTGAAAATGTAATAATCCTGGGTGAATGTCATCTGATTTCATAAGGGTGTGAAAGACACTGAAGAAGGCACTGGACATGATGGTAATAAGATAGGGTTGGAGAGAAGAAAGCAGATAGTGTTAGCTCAACAGAGAGAGGGGAAGGGAGATGAGTGAGGTGAGGGAGAGCGTGACTGACCTCTTCCACAGCTGCAAGTGGTGTGCCTGCAATGTTAACTCACTTCATCCATCTCGGTTTGCTAAAAACAGAGGCAGTGTGAGGGGAGCGGGGTGTCTTCTAGGCTCAAAGGAAGCAACTGTTACTCCTCCCTTCCTGTGAACTGCTCTCGTTTTAAATGAGATTGGTTTTGAAAAAGCAGCCACATCCCAAACGCAAAAGTCTAGATCTGAGGGACTCACCTAGACTATTCCACAAGGCCAAAAAAATAGTGTGAAGAAAGAAGGGTGAGTCTGACTTTAAGAAAACAGGGATTTTTTTGGATCAGCATTTTTACAAACATTGACGTGAGTCAACCAAAAATAAACACAATCGGAGATGACGACGAGGTTATTTGCCAAAGTCATTCGGCTGATAGCTGTACTTTGGGAAAATTGCATTACACAAGCGAGGCTTTCCTGGGAGCAACAGTGTACGGCTGCACATTTTCCCACCGGAGAAAAAAACAGCGCCGTAACAATCAGAAAAACAGTAGGGAGCAGCCAACGATAAAGGAGAAAAGTCCCAGATAATGTGAGCAGAACTTAAGTCAACTTCAATGACAAAACGCAGTAAAGGAGAACTTTATAAGGACAATCACTGTTTATTTCAAGAGTGGTTGGTACTGACTTTACTATTTATATCCAAATACATATCCATCTGAAAACTGTGCAACGAGATCTGAAGGGAGGAGCAGAAGGAACTGCACCACAGGAGAATTCCTTACTTATGAATGTCATCTTCCCTCTGCCTGCACAATAAATCTGAGCCACCACCGGTGTCGAACCATAGAAAATGAAATTTAACTCCCACGACATAAGGTGTGATAGCAGTGTAGAACGACAATTGGACGAAATTTTTATTGGATTTGGTTTCAGGGAAATAGAAGAGAAAACCTGGAGCCTATCATATAGGATCGACTGTTTCCACGGGAATTTAATTTATTAAAATATTGACTCACCCTTGAACTGAAAGCTATGTGTCAAACGTGCCGGGTGTTTATGATTTAAAAATCAAAAAGACTATATACTGGAGCTGCAAACAGCAAATCCTTGGACAAAACTGTGGTTTCTCTGAACTTTTGTGTCCATCCCAGCAGTGCTGCTGCCGCAGTCAGCTCTTTCCAACAGTGAAGAGTCGATCTCTCCAGTTCAATTTTCAATTTTCCAGTTTGAGCCCATCTAGGTCCAATCTCATGACCCCGTCTTCTTTATGATAGACCTCATATATCCTCTTCCAGCTCTAATCATAAATACCATGTGACTCATTTTCTTCCTGAACAATTCTCAGTACTGATGGTGCCTGATGGGCTTCTACAGTAAAGGGCTTTCTACAATGAGTGTTAGCTAAATTATAGATCCATTAGCCATGGTTCAAATTCCTGATGGAGTTCCTGAACGGCAGCTAGAGCAGCATCCTAATGTGTTTGAAAATGTACAAACTGGAATAAGTCAACAAAGGTTTTTGAAATTAACAGATCAAATTGAAAAACAAAATAATGTTCCAAGAGTGTAAGTGGTCAAAAGTCAAAAGGTTCTAAGAAAGATGTTTCGTGTCAACTAAGATGTGTTATATGTGACATAAATGCAGAGACTACTGTAGCACTGTTTTTTTCAAAAGTGAATTTGAATTTGTTTGTGTTTGTCAGAGAACTAAAATGAGAGCAGTGCGCCTGCCTCAGGACCAGACCTCTGTAAACAACACGCTCAATGACCAGAGTGTGGGTTCAAAGGAGAAGCTGCAGCTTTTATTTGCGCTGGCATTGGTTTAAGGTGAAGAAACACCACTTAATCTACGAGTCCACAGGGTACTGAGGTCGTGTCCCCCTAGGACAACCACTACACTGGAGTCGTCCTCAAGTCCTGCGACACCTCTGCACACAAAATTGCACAATGATATAAACACAGCTGCGGAAACACAGTTTTCCCTGCTGAGAAGACTGTGTACAACTGGGGGAATAAATGCGTTTTTGTTGAACTGCAAATATGAGGTTACCATAAATCTGGCAACTGCATGGGCTATAAAAGTAAAAAAAAAAGAAAAAGAAAGTTGAGTTCTCAAAGAAAAATCACCAAGCAGGCGGTTGCTCAATATTAAGGAAGTACAGAGAGGTTAAAATACGATTCACGTACAGTTTTTCTTGCTGGGCTGAAGAGATTTATTTTTTGTTTATCTGAGACACTGATTGTCTTGTCTTCTACGCTGTCTTAGTTTTTTCCCCTTCTTCTCTGTATGGACTTGCTTGACAGTAAAACACACTGAGTTGTGACATTTACTGACTTCACAAGCAGCAGCTGATAATACAGTCATTTGAGCCATTTAAACAAAACTTGCAAAAAAAAAAAAAAAAACCATAACCATACATTCTGATGATGCTATCACAAGGTGACACAATCTCCTCTATGCAATCTCCTCTATGCAAGCTAAGCTACGATGCTCCATGCGTGGCGATTTCCAATAAAGAGGTAAGATTTCAAGAAGCTAAATAATACAACTGAGAGAGAAGTGTGTTCATTCCAGTATTATTGTGATTATTTAATACAACCTTCATATACTTTCTTACCCTTGAAAACTTCTTGTAATGTATTTTGCAGGGGTGGTAAAAAAAAAATAGTGGTTGCTGTTTCACTGTGAGATGTTGGTGACGTAAGAAGAGCCCGAACACGAGGCATCTGGGTGTAATTTGTTTGACGAATAAAATGTGCATCCCATCAATGTGGCAGCCAAATTCATTTAGTCATTGTTCTGAGTAAACCTCCAGCGTCTGTTGCAGCAGCAGCTTCCTGCGCACACAGAAAGTGAACACATACCATCTGTAGGCATTAAATGCTTCCCCGAAGTATGTGTGTGTATAATATGACTCTAGATAATGCAAGATTCCAGTTGCTGCTTCTTCATTCACTAGTGCGAGGTGCATTAGTCATCAAGAGCATGAGGCTCTGAAGGAACACTGGCAGAATCTAAAGGAGCGGAAGAGGTTGTTTTTTTTCCTCCAGGCTCCTAAAAATGACAGAGAAGAGGAAGTAGGAAGAGCTGATTCATGTCACCTGTGTTGCCTGTTTTTTGTCAGCACCATTCATCAGGGAAGGGCTTTTTGAATTACTACGGTTGGCAGAGCAGCAGATGCAGATGTGAGACGCTATTCATGCAGCCAGATTTCAGAGCATCAAATAGAGTGAATTTAGGACTTTAATCTCCCTTAATTATGTAAATCAAATGCCAAATATATTTCTTATCAAGTGGTGCAGCAGACTTTCTTTTCTCCTCGAGAAAAAGTTCACTGAAACGCACAGGAAGAGTGCAAAAAATGATATCAAGACTGGTTTAAAGACAACAGTGTATAATTTCTATGACTATAACTTCTTCTTTAACAGCCATTTGTCCTAACATGTACACATTTAACCCCAGTCCTCAGAGTCATTCTGACCACATATAAAAAAGAGAATTTTAAGGGTAATGGACTGAATTAACAAACACGCAGACAGTTTGGTGCATCTTCAACCCTTAACACTAAAACTGGCATTTTTCTCACTATAACACTGAATAAAAGTCACCAAGAGTCACAAACATATTTCTTTGTTGATGTACAACCTGTTGTACCACAGAAACAACACAAAATACTTATTTCTACATGGAGTTCATGATCAATTCCAAGCATTCAATATTTAGTATGCCACAATCAGTGGCCGGATGTAAGAAGTGCACATCTTATCATCTGTTAAGAGGACAAAGCCATTATGTGATTTTGCTGTTAGCAAACAAGTTGATAAAATCAGTTGAATGTGTGAAATTGGTTCAAAAATGACTTTTGTAAAAGTAAATTAAATGGCTGAATCATAGATGTGTTTTTCAGTATATATTAAGCATAGTTTGGTTAATCTGGTCCATTCACAAACCAAGGCAAACAGGCTAAAGAGCCACATATGGATCAAGGTATCATTAGGGGCAGAATTGCACCAACAAATGTAAAATGTGAAATCTACTCTCTCTATTTTCACATTTGTGAAGGTTTTGGAAACAGACTTACAGTAAAATATTCAAATGTGTTCTCCAGGTTGTGGTCTAGTTTTGCTGCGAGTTGCCGACAGACATGTATTTCAGTGAAACTGCTGGCAAAACAGCACACAGTTAATGTTAGTGCTCTCATTAAAGGAATCGCTCATTCCTGAGAGCACAGTTAACATGCCGCTAAATGCTACCTTGTGTGTGGTAAAAGATCCTGAACAAGGCTTGTTAATGAAACACCACACCTGCAATACTACAAGTGCAACACATTATGTCTGATGAAGATGTTCAAAGTCCAAAATCCCTAGATTATATTTCAACAGGTATAATTTTCTCATAAAAAAATGTCTTTTCTGTGTAAACAGTGCCACACTAACTGTAAATCTCCTGAAGGTTGAGTGGATGTGGAGACAAATGGGTACACCATTTGTGCTTCCTGGCACAGTGCCCTTTAAGCGTCAATCCCAAAATAATAATAAAAAGTCATGTATTGGTGCAGAAACTTTAAATCGTGATTCCTCCTTGCCGTGCAACAGTACAGCACCAGCAACTCAGAAAGTGCAAATTGAGAAAAAGCTAGGTTTAACACACACAAAAAGACTTCGATTGTGTGGGACGATTCGGATTACCCTACCACGCTTTCATAGTTTCTCCTACGCCTGTGAACCAGGGACAGTTGCTGACGAACTGAATGAAGATCTGACACTGTTCCACATCACCACAATGCACAGACAGAGGAAATAACAGCTTGCAAGTCACAGGAGTGCCTCAGCCACTGACAATATATTGCCAATGGAAATGCTGAGTGTTTGCAGACAGACAATCAATAACAGCACTGGAGGCTCCCTGAAGGCCATCTTCCCTGGATGAGGTTTGTTATTCATTTGGAGCTGCCGTTGAAGCTATAAAGCATGGCTGTGTTTACAAAGGAACAAATGCTTCACCAAAACAGGAAGACAAAACTGATTACCTGCAGTGAAGTTGTAACTTGCTGAAAATCCCACGGCTTCCAGCTCCCCATCCGTTACAAATTTTATCCACAGATATCGGCCGCTACTCCTGATATCAGGCGGGCTGTGCTGACCACAGTAGCGTCCAAGTATTGGGGAAAAGGCAAACGGTCCATCCCGGACCTCGATATTGTCAAATTTACATTCCCAAGAAGATTCGATTGAGTAGTTCTCCTCAAAATGTAGATCAATACACTGCCTAGGGGGCGCTGAAAGACACAAGAAAAGAAAGAAAGAAAACAATTACCTTAGAGGATGAAGCAGAGAGTCAAATATTCACCTTTGCTTTCATTGATTAATCCTGGCTGATGGTCAGTGGATGACTGAAATGCCAGTGTCGTGATGGTTCACTTTCATTAGTCCCTTCACTTATATCACAATCTCATTATCAGAAGTGATAAATCAAGTGAGTAATAAAATTCAAATGTAAAAATAAATTCAAAATAATGACCTGAAGGAGCCATGTCTAATAATCTGATACATGTCATCATTCTGCACCGACCCCGCATGCTCTCTCCCCCAGGCACACTCTCCCAACCACTTCCAAGGACTCCTTCCAGGAATGCTGCGGAGCCGAGGATAAATGGTCATCACTTGATTTATTTTTCCCACCGCTCATATTTACCTTCAAGGATGTAAACACACTCTGTCTCTGGGGGGTATTTGTTGGGGTAGTTTGGAGACGTAAAGAGCCCTCCTTCTGGTTCTTTTACCCATGTTCCACACTGACCCACAGGCTTCACTCCAGAATTGTTTTTCACTAAATAATATAATATAGAGAGAGAAAAAACAGACAGAGATGAAAGTGCAGGGCCATGGTGGGGCATAAACATCTACGGTGTAGTGATGGAGAATACCTGCTGTATCCTTCTTTGTTGCCCCAGACAACCCAAGTATGAGAAGACTTGCAACAACTGTGAGACAAGAGAAGAAAAAAAAATATATGCATTATCTTGATGTTTTTAAAAAAACATATTTTTGGTTAACACTGATACTCTGTGAGCAGACTTGTACAGATGATGATGCAAGAATAACTGAGCCAAGTGTAAACAGAAAAGATGAAAGGAGAAAAGAAGGAAGAAAACGGTTATTAACAGAAACAGAAGGAGAAAATGCAGTAACTTGCAGAGTGACCTTGCCTTTCAATGTTAAGTTTTTCACCCTCTACTGTATGAGGCACTGTCTGTGCATCACCGTTATTTTTCACAGAATGAATCAACAGCTGTCCACTCCGCCACTTACATCCCCTGCTGTGTATTTTTAAGTTTTCAAAATCTCAGAGAATACTTCCATACTTCGTTTGATGCTTACGTCTTTGACGTAAGCATCATGTAAGGATTCCGACCAAGTGCGTTTCAACTGATGACTACCAGCGTCTTACCGTGATAAAAGCTGTGCCCATGTACCATGTCTGTTCCTTTCACAACCGGCTTCAGTCTCAACCAATTCCATTTAGATTTAGGAATACTGGAGAAGAAAAAAAGATTCAGATGAGTTTCTGGGATTTCACACCAGGGAACCGCTCATGCCATAAAACCTGTCGTTGGAGGGGAAAAAAAGCTACATTTACTCCTTTAACAAATCTTCAGAGAGGAAAAGAGACAAGATCCTTTCTGATGTGCCACAACGACTAATCACCAGTTTCATACAAAACCAAAAATAGTTCTAAACACTCGCCCAATTTCCATCCAAACGGTTCCAGTACCCTTTGGTGCTTTTGATGCACTGAAAGGATTAATAGTCCCGTCATCAGCCCTTCCTTAATCGCTCCACCTTGGCGATCTTCTTTGGGAAAATCACATGTGCAGCCTTGTTCTGTCCCCTTCTGTCCCTGTATCAGGAGATGGGGTCCTTCTGGAGCACGTTGAACCATGCACCACTCATCTCTGCGGCGTTTTCCTCACTCTCTGTCGGTGCGTAAAAATCCCCTGGAAATCACGGGGTGGCCAAAAGCGAGAAATACGCAAAATCTTCTTCCGTCCGCGGCTCTATCCTTTCAAAATCGGTCGGTGTCGCGCTGCACGCATCCCTCTGTCCAACTGGAGTCCACTGCAGCCAGCAGGAGTTAATGTATAGTCTCTCTCCTCCTCCACATCCCGTTCACTCAGCACTGACTACCAGCACTGGTCGTCCAATGCGCAACGATCCTCACGCACTTTTGACGCACGCAGTGAAAACTTCTCCAGGAGGCTCCTCTCCTCTCCTCTTCTCTCCTCCCCTCATCTAAATGCGCACAAGATAAAAAAAAGTGAAGTAGGAAGCTGTGATGTGATCATGTACGTGTGCGTTTCCGTGGGTTTGAACAATGGCCACAAGCTGCAGGATTCCGCCGTGCAGCGGCTGCGTAAAAAAATTGGAAAGGTAAGCAGAAAATAAAACCAGATGTGAAATCTGAAACAAGAAGGGCAGAAGCAAAGCAGTTGGAGAATAAAGATATTTACATCTTTGCTGCTTCAATAAATTAATCAAATAAGGACATTTAGAGTGAGAATTGATTCCTTTTCCAGCTCAGACTTTAATCATTCCACTCATTTCAAGGTTACAGTATTTGACATCTTCTGATTTAACCCTAACCTTTCAAAGTTCAGAGCTGATATTGTGAAGTTCTACTTTTCCTCAGAGAAGTAACCATGGCCTATTAGGGTTCTGAGGTGTAAGTGTCCAAGGGAGTGTGTCACACTTGATGACAAAGCTGATCACAGGCTACCTGAGGGCCAGTCACAGGCCACAGTCCCAAAATAGTCCTGACAACCAGCAGACAGTATCCATCATTATATGCTTGTAGTGCAGAGGCAAGAACTTTGGCTGTATCTGAATATGTGTGTGTGTAGTTGTTAATCTTAGTCAGCCCGGCTCACTGAGATCAAGATGAATGAGATGAAGAAGATTTCAAACTGACTTTAGTACATTGTTTGACGTTGATGATTTTTTTTTTTGGTTCTGTTATTGTTGTTGTTGTTTTTTTCATGTAAAATCTGTTAAATCCACTGAAGATACATGTTTTGTCAATACTGTCTTTACACATAAACTTGACATGGCTTAAAATCTCAAAGTCCTGATCAGTAAATCAGATGATCATGAAGTAATCTGAATGAATAGTATGAGAATGAGTCACTGTCTGGAGACTGCAGTTAACTCTCCTGATGCTAACAACAGGTTTGTCTATGTTCTGTCATTTTCACAGACCAAATAAATAAAAGGTGAATTAAGGTGATTTTAAAAAGCTGACTTCCCGAATCTGTACGGTCTATTATCGACCCTGCAGTCTAAGGAGATGTCAATAAGATCTGAGACAAATTTTCCAAATTTTTCAGCAGTGCAAGCAGCCTGTTATTGATTAACAGTAGTGCTGCATCGCGCAACAACTTTATAAGCACGCCGCACGGGCGAATCAGAGATAAAGCAGCACAGCTATATAGAAAATATTCAAATGAGTCTTATCTGCCCCAGTCTACGCAACAGTAGCCCCGGTGAATTTGACAGCAGCCTTTAGTTTAGCTCTCCTGCATGTCCATGTGACTGAATAGCACCAAGTCACCTCTGAAGGATGGCTCATTCAAGTCTGCCATTTGTAATTAAAGAGGTTCATCATCTGGTTCTGGAGAACCATTGTGCTGCGCTGTGATGGCCCCAGTGAATTTGGTAATTGTAATCGTTTCAGGGAAATGGGGACATGTAGACCTGCAACCATGCTGTTCTCATGCAGAACTAAACGGATGTGTACATCATGTACACTGACTGTGGTACTCTCACACATCTTCTCTGTGGTACTTCACTGGCATATACTAGACAACCAGTAATTAATGATTTTATCGTGTTCATTTGGCTCAATCCTGATGAGCAAATTGGACATTTAGGTTCTACGTAATGTCTCTTGTAATGTCACCTCCAAGACTATTTGTCAGTCTAAAAGGGAGCAACAGTGAGCAGATAAACGCCCGGGTTAATGCCTCCAGTCCAGTCGGACTCGAATTAACCTTATTAGTGATGCATTAGGCATTTTGTCAGACTTAAAAGAACATTTATTTGTCATTCAAGGTGCCACGGTGGTCATTAGGCAGCAGTGGGCTACGAGAGTGGACCTCTGTGACCACAGGCAAATTCTGAACTGCTCCTTATGCTATATTAAGTGTGTGGCTCTCTTGTGATAAAATGTCTTTGTCCTGGCATTGCACCCACAGCCTGAGGGAAAATTATTACCTTCGAGTTATAGCTACCTGAGGTATTGTGTTTTTTTCTTCTTCTTTGTTTGCTTGTTTTTTATGATTGAAAAATCTTCTTTTGTTTGCTATACAGCCTTGCTTTAGTAAGCCCTGTGGTCATTTTCAGTCTCCATAGGAAAGTGTTATGCAACATAAGGTATGCACCTGAGAGATACATAAAAATAGTAAAATGTATATTGTCACAGTGACAGCAGGCTGTGGACGCCAGTACGTTTCGTGTGCTATTATTTAGTCGAACTTAGCTATGAAGAAATGCACACAATATTGCAATAATTTGCCAATTTTAATCTACGGACCTAAGAAAATTCATAAGTAAATTCATCACTTATTCGCATTTACGTTGCTCTACATTTGTGTCTGTAACATCTCCTCAACGCTGCAGCTCCACTGTCAATCACTGTGCCTTAATCCATTCAGCAATTAATCCCCGCTCCAGAGAGGCGACTGCACTGTCTGTGAACTTAAGTGTCTGCTCGACGGCTTCACTGCAGTTGTACGTTTCTGTTCTGGCTGTTGTATGTGTAGTGTATGTCAGGCCCTTAGATCAGCATTTTCTTTTAAACGTTTTCACGTGTTTTGCCCTGTGGGTCTGTTGCCTGGTTTGTGTGATCAGGCCTGTGGGAAGAAGCACTGACTCGCTGCATCACATGTCGGTGTCCTGGTTTTCATCGTACACGGAATTCTACCTGTTCTGTTCTGTGTACGCAGTCTGAACCCTCTAGGTTAAACTGACTGTGTAATTCATCATTTGACCTCATTAGGCACTTGGTGGGTGGCGACGTGGACACTGTGGAGTGACACACAACATCCTCCACGGGGGACTTGGTTACTAATGTCACACAGCTATACAAAACACATCTTTTTTTAAATAGAGAATTGTTTAAAAAAGAGTATCTAAAAATAACTACTCAGCTCAGGTACAGTAATAGTAGTGAGTAGTACTGCAGCATGTCGCGTGCCTTTCATTTGTAATACAGAGTCAATAACATGAGTGATCTGATGCATTTTTGTAATGTACAGTATATATATATACATATATATATGAATAACCCGGGAAAACATCCACAAGAATAAAAATATATTTAGGAGTGGAGACTATGGATTGCCCACTGTATAAAAATAAATACACCCTGCGACAGACATGTCTGAGTCAGACGTGAGCTAATGCTACTGTATGCTGGCTAGTGTATCAAAGAGCCGAGCTCCTGCTGTGAACCATGTCTTGAACCAAAAAGCATAAAGATGAAGCCACACAGACCATGTCCACGGACATGGGATCCAAATAATTATTCAGAAGATTTAGACCCGGTGTTTTCTAATAACGCATCATTTCAAGGCAATTCCTGAGGACTAAACCCTAAAGATATTTTTCTAAAATAAACTTTAGAACAGCTCTAGTTTTTACTATTTGCATAATCGCTCACTGTCAGACCGTCTCCTTTCATATCACCTATTAAAGAAAGGTCCGTCTTTGCTGACCTTAATGCAAAATTAAAGAGTTTCCTTTAAGAAACGTCCGTGTCTCAGTGAATACAATGTGGTAAAAGGGAAGCCATAATACACAGGACAAAAATAAGACAACGTTTTTTGTTTTTTTTTTAATCGTCCGGATCATATGTTGAGTCTTGTCTCATCTGCAGCAGAAGTTACGACCACCTGAGTTTAGTTTGACTCGTAGTCCAATTCTAGGTGTACATCAAAGTTATAGTGGCCACCCGACAGCCTGAAAAGTCATAGAGCTCCACTGAGAGCCAGTGTCCATGCTGGCCTACTGTAAAGACAGACTCTAGGAAAGAAGACCCAGTTTCCATATAAAGAACTCCAACGATTATTATTTTAAGAGGCTTCAAAAACTAGTAATAAACATTCACTTCCATGTCTGTTGATAGCTGCCCTTAAAGTTACAGCACTGAGCTCCGAATCCCAGCTTCTCTGTGTAGAAATGTCACTCGTCCTCGGCCCGTGTTCAGGGATGTCCCTGCACAGTGACACAGGGAGGGACATGATTTCGCTGAAATGTCAGATGTCGTCTAACATTGTGAATAAAGATGAACTAGTAAAGTGCAAGCGGTGTTTGTAGACTGATTGTGACTGTGAGAATTCTCTCACCCTTAAACATCCCGGCTCTGTTTCCCCAAACTGTGTCACCGCCGTGTTAGTCCACGGTACATTTGATTCATTTGAACAGCACTCGATTCTGTTGCTTTGGGAAATGTCACTCAGGGCTCCTGCTTAGTGTGTCAGTCAGGAATAAATGGAAGATGGACAAAGAGAGATGAAGTGGAGGAAGGTAAAATAGCAACGATCAAAATGGTGTTTTGAAACACAAGAACAAAACAACAGCTTTATTTTTCTCTTGACATGAGGTTTCCAAACTGTCTTCTTCTCTTCAAACTTCTACAATTGGTTTAAGATAAAATAAAAAAAAGAATGTTTTGTAAAAACAACCCAATACCAATCACGCCAAAGTGACTCAAAGTAGAAATACGTGCCAGTAATTTTACATTTGTGTCGTTTTGTTTACCAAAAGTATTTGGTGTGGCATTAGGATTTAAATATCCTGCTTCTATGGATGTGCACCCTGGCATTTTTATCACCGATCCAAAGGACAATATAAAAGGCATTGGGGATAAGGTTTGAATGTGATTAGCGATGACATCATTTCTGCTGGTGAACTCACTGAACTTCCTAAAACGACATCAGATGCCGAGCCACTCTCTGTGTCGTTAATTCTGCTTTGACTTTTTATTTGTTTTTGTGTTTTCAGTTCAAGTTAATATTTGTTGGATCCGTCTTTTGGTTAAAGATTCTGGTCTGCTTGGATGATAAAGACTGAGATTTAAGGTGTAGCATTTAACAGAATTCTACAGTATAAAGAATGACATTTTCTGGTCACTGCCATAGATAAGATGATAATGTCATTATAGTGAAATACTTTTAAGAACCTGTCTTTTAAAATCTATTTTCCAAGAAACATAGGAACACTTCATTACAGAGTAGATATCATGGTGAATTACAGGCCTGGCAACCGTGTGCTGCAAGATGGCACTTCAATAATTCATCACATTTGCAGTCATGTGCCATATCACCCCAATCTCACACATGTACTCACAGCATTGTTGGATTTCTAATTCTAATATCGATTTTTTTTATTCTCAATACTGAAGCTAACACTGCTTATTTCGTGCGATAACAGATGCAGTGGTATTACAGTATAATTCATCACTGGAGACTAAATGAGTCGTATAATGTGATAACTGTTGATGGTTAATTCTTCATAATATCAAGTCCAAGGTTTCAGTCACATATCAAAGATGATGAAAAAGCTCATGTGCCGTTGTTTGCTGGATTTTCTGACATTTAATGGCCGGCACATGCAATTGCAAAAAAAAAAAAAAAAGCATATTCTTTATGTGGATTACTGAGACTTCGTGTTAAAGTCAGCGAGGCAGACTTAAAATAACATCAAGTAATTTCACGTTGAAGGTTCCCCGTTATTTCTTTCTGCAGTCTTGCCATCAAGACGGTCGGTGTTATCTCATCACTGCAGCTCTTCCACATATGGAGCACTAGACAGCAGAAGAGAGAAGAGAAATACTGAAGGAGAGAAAAGTAAATGATGTGGGGGAAGGGTGAAGAGGGGAGGAGAGGAGAGGAGAGGAGAGGAGAGGAGAGGAGAGGAGAGGAGAGGAGTGGGATGATTAATGATGACTCTGGAGAAGATAGCCAAGGTGGTTAGTGAAATTAACAGAGGCTTAGCCAGCAGCAGACCATAGGGAGCTGGAAAGAGGGCTTCACTGGTCCTAACCAACTCATATCCAACAGTAGGAGAAAGAATAAGAAAGAAAGAAAAATAAAAACAAGATGTTCATTAAAAACATGATTAAAAAAAAAACAAACATCCAATATGGTTCATCTAAAGCCTCTTCCCACCTGAGGATTTGTTGAGGCCGATATACTGGCTCCACTAACTGGAGGTGGCATCACATCCCAGGCTTCAAATCAATTGAAATAATCAAAAAATGGAAATGGACAAACAGTCAATGAAGACAGAAATCCCTTTTAGCCACCTGCTTAGAAATCGATGACTTTAATTGTACTGTGTGACACTCCATTCTGCTGCTTCAATCAGTCTGACTAGCACTGGGAGAACGCTCAGAGTAAAAGGTGAAAAACAACAACACCAACAAAAAAAAAAAAAAGAAAGAAGGAAAGAAAAAAACAGAGGACAGAGGTTTGGTTCAAGACAACATTTATATCATGCTTACTCTGAAAATGTTTCTTTTTTAATCCCTGAACAAACAAACGTCTGAGCAGCTAATCCTAATACACAGTAGTAGTTATTCCCATAATTCAAGTGTTGACCACAACTGTATGATAAAGAGTTGGTTATTTATGACTGTTTGGACCCACTGTTGTTTTCCTGTCCGTGTTTCAGATCCCAGGAGACAGCTGACAAGGTCTGGACGGTGCCTGTAGAGCAGCCTGTGTTTAATGAATTAGTGCCAATGTTTCTAATACCTTGATGCTGATAGACAAGTAAGGCCACAGGTCGGCATGTGGAGCTTGTACGCTGGGCAGGTAAGATTGTTTAGAGCCTTTTGAGACAGGGGTTTCTAATTAGGTGTTTAGGCGGCTTGACAAAAAAAAAAAAAGTTCACTACCAAAATAATTAGTTTTCTGGCATGAAGGCGTGAAAACCAATCAACTATGTCAGCTGCTGATCTGGCCATATGTTCACAGGAACCTAATCAACAGTGACGGAGGCTCGGCAACTTTACACATAAGGATGAATGCTAACAAACATGAAGTGTAAACAGTACCATCAACAGAAGAAGATGAAAACTTGAAAGAATGGACACGTGAAAAACTTGAATTTACATCAAGGTATTTTCCAGACTATAAGTTGCTCTGGAGTATAGGTCACACCAGCCAGCTAGGCCAGCGGCTGTCAGTGTGAAAATAACAAACGTGAAATTATATTTATTAATATATAAGCCGAAACCCAGCTAAAGGATGTAACAAAATGTGACTTATAGTCCGGTATGTTTTAGTATATGTGTTAGGACATTATTGAAAACAATACTATATGTTCAATTTGAGACTTTTTAAATTGTTGCTCATCATATACATCATATGTATCAAAAGGAAATTCAATTCAAAATAATGATGGTTGGAAAACAAACCTCAGGTCCATTACTGCCATCTACCTGGCTGGATGAGTGTCACTGATAAGCCAGTAGGGTGAGGTGTTAAATCTATATAAGCTGTATATGTGGTGAATGTGTTTTATTTTTACTACCCTGTTTTCAGAGACATGTTGTGTTGTGACTAATGAACTCTGACAGGTACTTCCTGGCCCTGATAGTCCAGCAGACACATTAATACCACTGACTGGACTGGGGTTGTTTCTTCTCCTTTTTGACAAGTCTTTTTATAAAGTACACTTTAGTAATGTCCTATAACAACTTGGCAGTGTCTTGCAGAAAAAAAAAAAATCAGACTGTAAAAAACTGTCTGATATCTTTCTGCCACGGACCTGGCCGTGGCATAATTACACATTTCTGGAGTTGCTGCCAAAAGACTTTCAGATGGCAGAGAACATGAAAGAGAGAGTGGGAAAGCAGAGCCTTGACTTTAGACTTGTGTGTATTCTGACCAATTTTGAAAGCTATTAAACTCATAGTACATTCATTTCCAGAGATTTGACTTTTCACACACACACTACACCCAGGTTATCAAACTCACCGGTCAAACTCCAGAGCTTGTTCCTGCCACAGACAGAGCCACAGGTCTGTGTCAGACCTGAATATGTTTATTCAGGTCTGGAGACTCTTTGGCTGTAATCAGCTTGCATAAATCGCTTTGATGATAGCCTAAAGAACATCTGCCAGTGCAGTGAAAAAAATATCCAGTGAGGCAATAAAATGCCTGGCCCAAAATATGCTAATGAAAAGTTGTTTTTTCTGTTTTTCTTTTTTTTTTCATTGCCACAGTGTGACTGTGTCATTTATGTGTTAATAGAGGCATCATGTTGAATGCAGCAAAGGTGATAATGGTTATTCTTCTCCCTGCTCTTGTAACTATCTCCCCTAAGCATGATGAGGAGAGCTGAGTAGCAGGAGTTACAGTGCTGAGCCAGCTTTGTCCTTCACACAGTCATTTTTCTCCCTCTGTCTTTTCTTATCATCCGAACCTTCTTTCTCCCTTTCGCTATCATCGCGCGGCTACAAACAAACAAAGCGAGTGTTCACACGGAACCATGACTCGGCATTTGAAATTTTCCTGCCAAACAGGGGTTTAAAGGTTCAGCCATTCATCAGAGGTGGATTGTGGTCCTGTAGATGAGTTTATTTACAGTGTTAACCACCTTATTTAAGCAGCTTCATAAGAACCTAACACTAAAAAAGTGCAAAAAAAAAAAAACATGTTGGTCAGGCTCCATCTGTTTCTTCTATATATTTCCTATTATTATTTCCAATCCTGTGTGTTTTTCATCAAGTGGTCCCAACCGTACATTATAGTCCAATGTGTTTAATTACTCACCGATAACTGATTCTTCAGCAGCACTGATTTAAAGAGTTTTTTGTTGTGCAGTGAATTGTATATAAAAAGTACTTGGCGAGAAGAAACATTCAAATAAAAATAAAATGTAAGATGAATTCAGCAAAACCAACATAAGTTAGAAGCGACTTTTTTATTAACATTAAAACAGAAATCCTTGTTCCTACTGTTGTTACTCATGTTCCTTCTAGTAAACAACTTCTAGTATTTGTAAGGTCTCTAAGTCACAATGAAAACATAAAACCTTGAGCCAGAATCAGCCCACTTTTTGTACACGATTCAGACAACCTCAACGTGGAAACTTGTTAGAATTTGCCTTTTTATAAATGTAATGTAATTACCAACACACACATCTTACGGATGACACACAAGCCATAAAACCCGGTCTCTTATCAACCGCCTCCTTAGTTGTTGAGGCTCTGTGGCGTGTTTTTCAGCTCAGCATCATATCTTTAGATCTTAGGACTTAAATATATTTTTCTGTCCTAATGACAGAACTGGAAGGCCACTAATAAGAGCAAAATTTGTACAATTGACTGGTCTCCTACGGGCACCACTGTCGTTTTGAAGCCTTGATCTAAAGGACGTCTACAGCGCGCCTCATTGTGTGCTTTGCGTCCCAACAAAGAGCAAAACAGCAATTAAAAGCAACATCTTGTTCCCTGTCAACCGCATAAGACGGACCACAAGGGGCGTACGCACTCAAAGCATTCATAATGAACATGACGCTACCAATTGGGTCAGTACTGGAGACTGTAAAAACAACGGTGCTGCTCGGTGTCGAAACTTTACTTGTGTCTAATTAAGTCTAAGCAGCGTGGCTGTCAAGCTGCTACATATGCCACAGATAAGAGAGCTCTGCTTTACTGTGTAAGCATGAGGCAAACACAGATGGGCTCTGTTGTGTTGGAAGGAAAGCTCAAGTACAACTGAGAAAAGCCCATGTGGGCATTTCTGGAAGAGGTTGAGAGGGAATGCATCTTGGTTTTTTTTTTGTTTTTTATTTTTTGTGACTAAAGAGGCTTCTCTGAAAAGACCCCAGTCCTCCTGTCGGCCCTGTCAAGCTGAGTTAATTGTGCAAGAGTGGTGTGGGTCGTTGTCTGCCACTGGATAATTTAGCCATTTGGTGGGTGTGAAAGCCACCCGCAGAGCAGGGCGAAGATTCAGCTTTAGAAAAAAAGAGCGCTCTCAGTGCCATAATCTTCCCCACAGCTCATCATGGTCGTACACAGAGCTGCGGAATTTCTAGCATGTCGTAGCAGAAGCCCTGCTGAGGGCTAAAGGACAATTAGGATGGCCTGCTTTCATTTTCAGCCAAAGCTTTCACAAATGAAACGGACTAGAAAGACTTCTAGTTCTAGCATTACCAAAAGGTGCTCAAGTTATGTATATATATATATATATATATATACTGTATATACTGTATATACATATATACTGTATATACATATAAAGAAAATGTGAAAATTTGTGTTTTTGCTAATTGTTTTTATGTGGCAACATTTTGGTTAAATCGATTCATTGTTCATTTACGATAAGTAAAAGCTGCAGTGTTGTCCTGTGTCATTCTCTTTATTGAGATACCTTTCCTCTTTGTTTAATGTCTAAGCCACAACAAAATCCCATGGTGCAACTGGACTTCTCTCTCTCTCTCTCTCTCTCTCACTGTGTGTGTGTGTGTATCATGCAGCATGTGAAAGAAAAAGGGAACAAAAAGTACCACAGGAGGAGTACAGGGGTATTATTGATTTACTGGATGTGTGATAATGAATACACGTGTCATAAAGAAAACACATGGGCAAAAAAAAAAATGTGGCTTGGAATAAAAGGCGTGATCTTTTTCACAGGGATCATGAGACAATAGATGTGATCAGATACGTTTTAATCGGTCTGTGGTTTGTATGAATGCCTGTCTCACAGGATGAAGTATCGGTGCCTGCGAGTGCCGTAACACGTGAATGTGACTGTGTATTGTTGACTTTTGTTCATAGCTGTGGTGATGGCTGCTCTGTGTAACACGGTTAGCTCATCTGAGCTGAAGTTCATAGTAGGGCTGTCAAAATTGACGCTTCAATCGCATTAATATGTGAGGTGTAATCTGATTTAAATATTAACGCATTTTCACGCATAGGCAGGACAAAAATAATTCCATCGTCCGCTCACTTATCGATGCTCGATGCACTTATCGATTCACGTTATTATTATTTTGCAGTATTTTAGCCTTTCTTGCTCTCTGTGAGGAGCCACCCCTGAGCACACGTTTACTGAGCCTCAGATTGATTCAGACTAACCCGGATTCCATCGTCATCTGTGCGTTTGTGCACCACACTCACTGTACATTTTCTCTGTGTTCAAGCCCCTTCCTCTGTGTCACAGTCATTACATTATGAGGTCTGTAATTAGCGACTGCCTTCTGAAGAAGCCCAGACCCACCAGCACTGTGCTGCCACTTGAGACCAGTAGGTTAATGCTAATGTCCAGAAGGTTGCCAATATGACACACACACACACACACACACATATCACTGATAGTGATTAGCTACAACACTCGGGGACTCGTTCTTCTGCCCTCCACCCTCCATGTGTGATGTGAATCTGATTAAACTATGATTAAAGGAAAAGGAAGATACGTCGTTCTTTGATATTTCCTCTGAGCATCACACCAGCAGCCGGCATCAAAACACATACACGACGGCTCAGACAGCAATCAGAAGGTGGCTGTCAGTGTAACGGGATGTGACAGAAGTTCTTCTCTCTGCAGCTTCACTCAGAAGACGGGAGAGGAAATGAAGAGGCTTCACTTTTGATTCAATTTTCTTTCAAGCAACAAGGTGAAACCCTGGCTCTTATTTACAGATGCTTGGTCACAGCAGAGAACAGAGGAGGTGAAGAGTTGACTGAGAACATCTATAGGAGCTAAAGTGGAGCTCTTTGCTCACACTTTTAGGTTTGGAGTGAAGAGTCCTGAAGCACAATCATGGGCCGTGATGTTTTTATACATCTATTACCTTTGCACTTGATGGTAAAAGAAAAATCACAGAGTGAAACGCACATTATTGGGACTGAAGAAACCTAAGGAGCAAATGGTATTTTATACACACTTTCCATTCACTACAGTGTCACATATGGAATACCAAGTGGATTTCTGGTCAACACACCTCTACTCACTTACATGTACTTTACTTGTCCTAAGTATTTAGAAAATAACTATAGTTTGTTTCTTTGTCAACGATGGGTCATTGCAGTATATGTAGGTCTGACCTTGTTTTTGTCCACCACAAACTTAATATTGTGTGTGGTATTATCAGTGCAACCTGTATTATCTAAAGCATCTTTTTTTCTATCTCTATATACTTAAACAATGACCAAAAACAAATAAAATAAACGTCTGGACCAGATGTTTGACCATAATTTCCTTATGTTGAATCAGTGATATGAAAATCTATGACGATGTACATTTATTGGGAGAGGAAACATCCACTGTATAACTCCATATTCATAAAAAGGTTATGACACTAAACGCTTAATGGAAAAAAATCTATTTAAAAATATAGAGATTACAGTAAAAGTCACTTTACTGCTAAGAGAAACTGTTTTGGAGCCAGTATTAGTTCTTGGAAACGTGTACGTTTCTTTATATGCTTTGGTTCTGGTACTAATTAAACACCAGTCCCCTGATTATGGAGCTCAGTGTGCTGCACTTGTACGAAATACGTACATTAGAACCGAACAAATTAGCGATCATCTGTCTGCATGTTTTAATAGTCGTCTGAAAGTGGAGTAAAACCTCCCAGCACTAATGTTCAATAACCCATTTGGACAAATGACTATCAGTTACTAGGTTATGAATACGTCCGTTTCTGCACCACGTCGTCTGGAGTCCAGTACCATTTGCTGCTGCGTATATGACACAGACGTCAGCATGTCAGTTTTTGTGCCACTCGTTTTTTTTTTTGCTTTCAGTCGACATTTGTGCCTCTTATCTTCTCCTCAGCAGAAAGACAGGTGGAGACCCTAGTCGACCCTGCAGCAGAACTAAATTACAACCCAGTTTGGACCACTCTTAGTTAGTGACATTTTCCTGGAGTTGTAGCTCATTATAATACAACAGGTCTATTAAGAAAATTCAGTTTAAAATATAAGTATAAAACAATTGCAGTCCAGTAATTAATGGATGGATGACTAATCAGTCCAATCAGATTGAAAGGTTGTGACCAAAGGTAAATGGATACTGATGACAACAACATGATCATTTTGATTCAGTGTAAATCTAAGTCCTTTGACTTGAAAACAACAGTTTTGACTCTGGTCCTTGAAATCATCCATCCTCAAAATTCTGTCAGTCGACCAAATTTAAAACACCTAAAATACAAAGTATAACATTTCAGAGCTAAATTAGTCCATACATAAATGCAGAAAATGGTTCAACTTCCCCATGGGTTGCAGGAAACACTTTTATACTCTATTCTTATCAGATCTCTGAATGTCTAATCACATGTCCTTTAATTGTCCTAAGACGACGGAATGAAAAATTGACTTCAACTTTAGCTCTTTTTTTATTTTCAAAAGGAGAAATGACAGGTGAAGATCGACAATGTTTCCATTCTTTTGACGTGTGAAAATAAATGAGCAGAATGTTTCCTGAGCAGATGTCAGAATGAAGACCTCTGAATGATTAATAGCTTGCTGTAGTTCATGCCATTCATTCAAATCTGCCCGTAAATGGGTGTTTATTAGAATTCATCAATTACAAAGGAAGCCAACAAGTGCTCTCTGAACAACCGTGACATTTTTCAAGATCCTCTTAGGAGTTACACAAAAATCATTTACCTGAAAAAAGAAAAACTCTATGTCAAGTTAATGAATCATCTTAACAAAAGCATTCACATAAAGTATTTGTATTATTGAATTATTCTAAAGTCACTCCTGCACCAAAATGACTGATTAAAATGAAAACTAATTCTTCTGCAGTGTACATGCATGTGGTCAAAATCGATACAATCATCTATAAACTGCATGAAGAACTGACTGAAAGTGGTGGTTAAAAGTGCTGCTCATCACATAGGTGGATCTCACCATTATTGAGCAGGAAATACATTTCTCATAATGACACAGCCTCGATGAATCAATGCCACTTCAGAAGAACTTTTCCTTTTTACCTGCTATTTTTCAAATGATCAATTAAAAGCATCTTGGTGAGCCTATAACCAGGGATATTGGCCCCAGAGGAGGATCCAGACTAAGAATGAATCAGAGCAGCTCTGATGAAATAACAGCGTGGGAGAGGCAGCTCTGCACTTTAATGTCAGTCCTTTGTTTGTCTGTTCACTGCCCCGGTGTGACCAAAAAGAAAGATTAAAAAATAAAAGAGTGGTTTCATCCTTTCATTACTAAGTCTCCAAACATGGTCAGCTAAGGTCAAAACATAAATTCAGCAGCCTTTTATGTGTCTGTTATATTTATTTATGCAGCAAAAGCTTTTATTATAACCAAGGGACAAACCCGCTGCTTTCAAAAGAGCTGGAGAATTGGAAGTTACTCCAAAGTACTGCATAAAAAAAGGAGAAAAGCTTTTGACGGAAGGAGAGGAGAAGTAGCTTTTAGTCACGTTTCCTCCTTTTGTCCTTTCCCATCTCTGGTGATATAAAGCTGCTGTTGCTGCCGTGACCGCCCTGATGCTGTGTCACTGCCTTGGCTTGTCTGCAGCACACAATCCACCACATGCAGTACAGGCTCATTCAATAAAAGTCAGACAGAATTAGGGCTAAAATTAAGCTCTACCTGTTGTCAGCACGACATTCTTCCTTTTCTTCTCCGTTCTTTGTCAGTCTCCGCTCCCATACTGTCACACGGCTCCGAGTCAATGATGACAGAAAAGAGAGCCACAATGGGAAAGTTCAATCGATTCGTCTCGGAATTTGTAAAAATAAATTGCTTTTGATATGAGCCGCGTGACAAGCTCAGCTGTACGGATTTGAATCAAGCAAGGAGAAATATTCACCGCGGGTGGACAGAGGAAATGTGATGATTTTAAATGTTACCTGGATGATCACATCTGTTGACATTTTACAGCAGTGGTGTTCACACTTTGTTAGCTTCAGAGCTACTTTTCAATTGACCAGACCAAAGTGATCTATCCATATTGACAATGTTTAATATATATTTAGACACATATGAGCTGAATATACTGTATATATAGGTCATATGATTAAACAGCTGTAACTGTATGACCTTCAGCAATATGATTCAGTAAGTGTTTTGTTGCTTATCTACTTCTAGAGATTCATGTTTTATTTCAATTTGTATTGTACTGATCAACCAGTACTGCCTTGCGATTTACTGGTAGATTATTGGTCACCTCTGATTTACAGTATAAAACGTCTGCGTGGTGTGGCTTTTTCAATTGCACAAGATAAATTATGCATCAGAAACAAATCACGTCGAGGTTGTGCAATAGTTGGTGACTGTTCAACAAACATTAATCCTACAAAATAGTTCTTCTACTCATACCAGTAGAAAAGTGGGTTACCTCCATAAGTCATGACTCACCGCAGTGGTGAATGTGTGTGGTCTCAACTGCTTTGCAGTTTTTGAAGTTTAAATTCAAATTCCCAACACTGACGTTAATTCATCACAACAGATCAAACTTGCTTGTTTCACCAATTGCACAAAATAAATTCATGTGTCAGAAATAAAAGAGCTGCGAGAGGATGTGGATCTCACTTCTGACTCGCAGACTTCACCGTCTGAACCTTGCACGAAGATAAACACACGGATGCTAAACTGATGGGAAATAAATAAGAAATGCCAGAGTCCAAAGTTTGACAGTTACCAGGGAGAGGTTCCTGAATGGTTCGCTTTAATTAAAGAAAAGGTGGATGGAATTAAAGCAGCTATTCCCTGAGCGCACGAATGACTCAGAAGGTGCACAATGAGAAAGTGAAGAATCAAGCCAAGTTGGCTGATTAAAACGTCATTCAGCAGAGCTTAAAGCTGATATGAAGACAGCGGTGCATACATTTCCTGGGCAGAGTCATTCTGCTGTATGACTGGAGTCACAAGTCCAAATCAGGAAAATAACTCATTTGGACAGGAAAAGGGCAGGAACAGAGGCTGAGTAGCGCAGAAACACAAAACAGGAAAGAACAGAAAGAATTATAGCAAAACATGAAGATTTTCTGTTACAAATGATTAGTTGATATATAGAGGTGATACCTCAGAGTAAAATGAGAAGAAAATACAACCTTGCTGTGGTAACAAATGACTTTAACTGCTCCCTTTTGCTTTCTTTGCCATTTTTTTTCTTCCTATGCACATTAGTGCTGCACCAGTTTAGGGCCCGCCCCATATTTTATCATTGGTTGAGACACACAACGACACCAATCCCAGGCCAGTGCTGGTCGACGTCCTGTTCCTCTTTTGACCAAAGGTTTGTCTGTATGTGTATTCACAGTCACTGTTAATGAGCACTGGGTTAAAACTGAAAACCAGAGTTCTTGTCTTCATACAGTATATTAGTCTGGCACTGGACTGTGGCAAAAGGTGAATGAAACATCCCATGGAGCCAGGACAGATACATAAATGAATGAATGAGTGACTGAAACTAAAAATTACAGGTTACCCTGCTGTTACTGGCTCGCCCTTGTCCTGTCTCCTGCTGCTGTGAATGCTCCAGAACAAACATTCCCCTGAGTCCTCACAAAACAGAGCAGCAGCATCAGCAGCAGCAGCAGCAGCTCAGGCCGAGCATATTTCTGTTTACTTTGTGGTTTTGTTTAGAGGTTTTCTTTTTTCTTTGTATGTTAGCAGCCTGACTCTACATATTAAGTATATCTTACTCAGTGATTTGTTTTAGTCCAAAATATATTTGTAAATCAATTTAATTAGTGGGAGGTAAGGAAGCAATTAGCAACACCATTTCAGGTGATTACATTATGTTCCCATATCATTTAATTATAGATTATACTTTGTTAAATTGCAATAAACTTAAAAACGGTCATTTGTTCTTCCTTTTATGTTATATTTATAATGTATGTAGTGTGTAATGAGCAGCAGAGTGGTCGGAAATAACAGGAACAGTGTTCCTTTATTAGAAAGTATACGGCTTGACAGTTTATTTATGATATGCCTGGCCTGTACACTGACCTGATCAGCGATGTGGAGTCTGAGTTCTAATGGCATCAACATCACTGAGTCCATTGTGTTACAACCCATTTATCAGATATTAATACATCAGTGTCTCGTCAGAGCACGTAAAACTTAACTGACTGGTTAATTAAG